>NC_034181.2:15494857-15779857 GCF_002021735.2 Oncorhynchus kisutch
CCTTAGTCTGTTCTATTGTCTCCCTCTAACCTTAGTCTGTTCTATTGTCTCCCTCTAACCTTAGTCTGTTCTATTGTCTCCTCTAACCTTAGTCTGTTCTATTGTCTCCCTCTAACCTTAGTCTGTTCTATTGTCTCTAACCTTAGTCTGTTCTATTGTCTCCCTCTAACCTTAGTCTGTTCTATTGTCTCTAACCTTAGTCTGTTCTATTGTCTCCCTCTAACCTTAGTCTGTTCTATTGTCTCCCTCTATCTTAGTCTGTTCTATTGTCTCTAACTTAGTCTGTTCTATTGTCTCTAACCTTAGTCTGTTCTATTGTCTCCCTCTAACCTTAGTCTGTTCTATTGTTTCTAAACCTTAGTCTGTTCTATTGTCTCCCTCTAACCTTAGTCTGTTCTATTGTCTCCCTCTAACCTTAGTCTGTTCTATTGTCTCCCTCTAACCTTAGTCTGTTTATTGTCTCCCTCTAACCTTAGTCTTCTATTGTCTCTAACCTTAGTCTGTTCTATTGTCTCCCTCTACCTTAGTCTGTTCTATTGTCTCTAACCTTAGTCTGTTCTATTGTCTCCCTCTAACCTTAGTCTGTTCTATTGTCTCCCTCTAACCTTAGTCTGTTCTATTGTCCCTCTAACCTTAGTCTGTTCTATTGTCTCTAACCTTAGTCTGTTCTATTGTCTCCCTCTAACCTTAGTCTGTTCTATTGTCTCTAACCTTAGTCTGTTCTATTTCTCCCTCTAACCTTAGTCTGTTCTATTGTCTCCCTCTAACCTTAGTCTGTTCTATTGTCTCCCTCTAACCTTAGTCTGTTCTATTGTTTCTAACTTAGTCTGTTCTATTGTCTCCCTCTAACCTTAGTCTGTTCTATTGTCTCCCTCTCCTCTAACTTAGTCTGTTCTATTGTCTCCTCTAACCTTAGTCTGTTCTATTGTCTCTAACCTTAGTCTGTTCTATTGTCTCCCTCTAACCTTAGTCTGTTCTATTGTCTCTAACCTTAGTCTGTTCTATTGTCTCCCTCTAACCTTAGTCTGTTCTATTGTCTCCTCTAACCTTAGTCTGTTCTATTGTCTCCCTCTAACCTTAGTCTGTTCTATTGTCTCTAACCTTAGTCTGTTCTATGTCTCTTTTTTTTTTTGTCTCCTCTAACCTTAGTCTGTTCTATTGTCTCTAACCTTAGTCTGTTCTATTGTCTCCCTCTAACCTTAGTCTGTTCTATTGTCTCTAACCTTAGTCTGTTCTATTGTCTCCCTCTAACCTTAGTCTGTTCTATTGTCTCTAACCTTAGTCTGTTCTATTGTCTCCCTCTAACCTTAGTCTGTTCTATTGTCTCTAACCTTAGTCTGTTCTATTGTCTCCTCTAACCTTAGTCTGTTCTATTGTCTCTAACCTTAGTCTGTTCTATTGTCTCCCTCTAACCTTAGTCTGTTCTATTGTCTCTAACCTTAGTCTGTTCTATTGTCTCCCTCTAACCTTAGTCTGTTCTATTGTCTCTATCCTTAGTCTGTTCTATTGTCTCCCTCTAACCTTAGTCTGTTCTATTGTCTCTATCCTTAGTCTGTTCTATTGTCTCCCTCTAACCTTAGTCTGTTCTATTGTCTCTAACCTTAGTCTGTTCTATTGTCTCCCTCTAACCTTAGTCTGTTCTATTGTCTCTAAACTTAGTCTGTTCTATTGTCTCCCTCTAACCTTAGTCTGTTCTATTGTCTCTAACCTTAGTCTGTTCTATTGTCTCCCTCTATCCTTAGTTGTTCTATTGTCTCTAACCTTAGTCTGTCTATTGTCTCCCTCTAACCTTAGTCTGTTCTATTGTCTCTAACCTTAGTCTGTTCTATTGTCTCTAACCTTAGTCTGTTCTATTGTCTCCCTCTAACCTTAGTCTGTTCTATTGTCTCTAACCTTAGTCTGTTCTATTGTCGCCCTCTAACCTTAGTCTGTTCTATTGTCTCTAACCTTGGTCTGTTATGTTGGTCTCTAACCTTGGTCTGTTCTGTTGTCTCTACCTTGGTAGTTGTTATATTGTCTCTAATCTTAGTTGTTCTTTTGTCTCTTACCTTGTTCTGTTCTGTTGCCTCTAACCTTAGTCTGTTCTATTGTCTCCCTCTAACTTAGTCTGTTCTATTGTCTCCCTCTAACCTTAGTCTGTTCTATTGTCTCCCTCTAACCTTAGTCTGTTCTATTGTCTCCCTCTAACCTTAGTCTGTTCTATTGTCTCCTCTAAACTTAGTCTGTTCTATTGTCTAACCTTAGTCTGTTCTATTGTCTCTAACCTTAGTCTGTTCTATTGTCTCCCTCTAACCTTAGTCTGTTCTATTGTCTCCCTCTAACCTTAGTCTGTTCTATTGTCTCCCTCTAACCTTAGTCTGTTCTATTTCTCCCTCTAACCTTAGTCTGTTCTATTGTCTCAAACTTAGTCTGTTCTATTGTCTCCCTCTAACCTTAGTCTGTTCTATTGTCTGAACCTTAGTCTGTTCTATTGTCTCTAACCTTAGTCTGTTCTATTGTCTCCCTCTAACCTTAGTCTGTTCTATTGTCTCTCTCTAACCTTAGTCTGTTCTATTGTCTCCCTCTAACCTTAGTCTGTTCTATTGTCTCTAACCTTAGTCTGTTCTATTGTCTCCCTCTATCCTTAGTCTGTTATTGTCTCCCTCTACCTTAGTCTGTTCTATTGTCTCCCTCTAACCTTAGTCTGTTCTATTGTCTCCCTCTAACCTTAGTCTGTTCTATTGTCTCCCTCTAACCTTAGTCTGTTCTATTGTCTCTATCCTTAGTCTGTTCTATTGTCTCCCTCTAACCTTTTTCTGTTCTATTGTCTCTATCCTTAGTCTGTTCTATTGTCTCCCTCTAACCTTAGTCTGTTCTATTGTCTCCCTCTAACCTTAGTCTGTTCTATTGTCTCTAACCTTAGTCTGTTCTATTGTCTCCCTCTAACCTTAGTCTGTTCTATTGTCTCTAACCTTAGTCTGTTCTATTGTCTCCCTCTACCTTAGTCTGTTCTATTGTCTCTAACTTAGTCTGTTCTATGTCCCTCTAACCTTAGTCTGTTCTATTGTCTCTAACCTTAGTCTGTTCTATTGTCTCCCTCTAACCTTAGTCTGTTCTATTGTCTCCCTCTAACCTTAGTCTGTTCTATTGTCTCCCTCTAACCTTAGTCTGTTCTATTGTCTCTAACCTTAGTCTGTTCTATTGTCTCCCTCTAACCTTAGTCTGTTCTATTGTCTCTAATCTTAGTCTGTTCTATTGTCTCCTCTAACCTTAGTCTGTTCTATTGTCTCTATCCTTAGTCTGTTCTATTTTCTCCCTCTAACCTTAGTCTGTTCTATTGTCTCTATCCTTAGTCTGTTCTATTGTCTCCTCTAACCTTAGTCTGTTCTATTGTCTCTCTAACCTTAGTCTGTTCTATTGTCTCCCTCTAACCTTAGTCTGTAATATGTCTCTAACCTTAGTCTGTTCTATTGTCTCCCTCTAACCTTAGTCTGTTCTATTGTCTCTAACCTTAGTCTGTTCTATTGTCTCCTCTTTAATAGTCTGTTCTATTGTCTCTAACCTTAGTCTGTTCTATTGTCCCTCTAACCTTAGTCTGTTCTATTGTCTAACCTTAGTCTGTTCTATTGTCTCTAACCTTAGTCTGTTCTATTGTCTCCCTCTAACCTTAGTCTGTTCTATTGTTTCTAACCTTAGTCTGTTCTATTGTCGCCCTCTAACCTTAGTCTGTTCTATTGTCTCTAACCTTGGTCTGTTCTGTTGTCTCTAACCTTGGTCTGTTCTGTTGTCTCTAACTTGGTCTGTTATATTGTCTCTAACCTTAGTTGTTCTTTGTCTCTACCTTGTCTGTTATGTTGCCTCTAACCTTAGTCTGTTCTATTGTCTCCCTCTAACCTTAGTCTGTTCTATTGTCTCCCTCTAACCTTAGTCTGTTCTATTGTCTCCCTCTAACCTTAGTCTGTTCTATTGTCTCCCTCTAACCTTAGTCTGTTCTATTGTCTCCCTCTAACCTTAGTCTGTTCTATTGTCTCTAACCTTAGTCTGTTCTATTGTCTCTAACCTTAGTCTGTTCTATTGTCTCCCTCTAACCTTAGTCTGTTCTATTGTCTCCCTCTAACCTTAGTCTGTTCTATTGTCTCCCTCTAACCTTAGTCTGTTCTATTGTCTCCCTCTAACCTTAGTCTGTTCTATTGTCTCTAACCTTAGTCTGTTCTATTGTCTCCCTCTAACCTTAGTCTGTTCTATTGTCTCTAACCTTAGTCTGTTCTATTGTCTCTAACCTTAGTCTGTTCTATTGTCTCCCTCTAACCTTAGTCTGTCTATTGTCTCTCTCTAACCTTAGTCTGTTCTATTGTCTCCTCTAACCTTAGTCTGTTCTATTGTCTCTAACCTTAGTCTGTTCTATTGTCTCCCTCTATCCTTAGTCTGTTCTATTGTCTCCCTCTAACCTTAGTCTGTTCTATTGTCTCCCTCTAACCTTAGTCTGTTCTATGTCTCCCTCTAACCTTAGTCTGTTCTATTGTCTCTAACCTTAGTCTGTTCTATTGTCTCCCTCTAACCTTAGTCTGTTCTATTGTCTCTCTAACCTTAGTCTGTCTATTGTCTCCTCTATAACCTTAGTCTGTTCTATTGTCTCCCTCTAACCTTAGTCTGTTCTATTGTCTCCCTCTAACCTTAGTCTGTTCTATTGTCTCTAACCTTAGTCTGTTCTATTGTCTCTAACCTTAGTCTGTTCTATTGTCTCCCTAACCTTAGTCTGTTCTATTGTCTTCTAACCTTAGTCTGTTCTATTGTCTCCCTCTAACCTTAGTCTGTTCTATTGTCTCCCTCTAACCTTAGTCTGTTCTATTGTCTCCCTCTAACCTTAGTCTGTTCTATTGTCTCCCTCTAACCTTAGTCTGTTCTATTGTCTCCCTCTAACCTTAGTCTGTTCTATTGTCTCTAACCTTAGTCTGTTCTATTGTCTCCCTCTAACCTTAGTCTGTTCTATTGTCTCTAACCTTAGTCTGTTCTATTGTCTCCCTCTAACCTTAGTCTGTTCTATTGTCTCCCTCTAACCTTAGTCTGTTCTATTGTCTCTAACCTTAGTCTGTTCTATTGTCTCCCTCTAACCTTAGTCTGTTCTATTGTCTCTAACCTTAGTCTGTTCTATTGTCTCCCTCTAACCTTAGTCTGTTCTATTGTCTCTAACCTTAGTCTGTTCTATTGTCTCCCTCTAACCTTAGTCTGTTCTATTGTCTCTAACCTTAGTGTTCTATTGTCTCCCTCTAACCTTAGTCTGTTCTATTGTCTCCTTAACCTTAGTCTGTTCTATGTCTCCCTCTAACCTTAGTCTGTTCTATTGTCTCCCTCTAACTTAGTCTGTTCTATTGTCTCCCTCTAACCTTAGTCTGTTCTATTGTCTCTAACCTTAGTCTGTTCTATTGTCTCCCTCTAACCTTAGTCTGTTCTATTGTCTCTAACCTTAGTCTGTTCTATTGTCTCCTCTAACCTTAGTCTGTTCTATTGTCTCCCTCTAACCTTAGTCTGTTCTATTGTCTCCCTCTAACCTTAGTCTGTTCTATTGTCTCTAACCTTAGTCTGTTCTATTGTCTCCCTCTAACCTTAGTCTGTTCTATTGTCTCTAACCTTAGTCTGTTCTATTGTCTCCCTCTAACCTTAGTCTGTTCTATTGTCTCTAACCTTAGTCTGTTCTATTGTCTCCCTCTAACCTTAGTCTGTTCTATTGTCTCTAACCTTAGTCTGTTCTATTGTCTCCCTCTAACCTTAGTCTGTTCTATTGTCTCCCTCTAACCTTAGTCTGTTCTATTGTCTCCCTCTAACCTTAGTCTGTTCTATTGTCTCTAACCTTAGTCTGTTCTATTGTCTCCCTCTAACCTTAGTCTGTTCTATTGTCTCTCTAACCTTAGTCTGTTCTATTGTCTCTAACCTTAGTCTGTTCTATTGTCTCCCTCTAACCTTAGTCTGTTCTATTGTCTCTAACCTTAGTCTGTTCTATTGTCTCCCTCTAACCTTAGTCTGTTCTATTGTCTCTAACCTTAGTCTGTTCTATTGTCTCCCTCTAACCTTAGTCTGTTCTATTGTCTCCCTCTAACCTTAGTCTGTTATTGTCTCCCTCTAACCTTAGTCTGTTCTATTGTCTCTAACCTTAGTCTGTTCTATTGTCTCTAACCTTAGTCTGTTCTATTGTCTCCCTCTAACCTAGTCTGTTCTATTGTCTCCCTAACCTTAGTCTGTTCTATGTCTCCCTCTAACCTTAGTCTGTTCTATTGTCTCCCTCTAACCTTAGGTCTGTTCTATTGTCTCCCTCTAACCTTAGTCTGTTCTATTGTCTCTAACCTTAGTCTGTTCTATTGTCTCTAACCTTAGTCTGTTCTATTGTCTCTAACCTTAGTCTGTTCTATTGTCTCTAACCTTAGTCTGTTCTATTGTCTCCCTCTAACCTTAGTCTGTTCTATTGTCTCTAACCTTAGTCTGTTCTATTGTCTCCCTCTAACCTTAGTCTGTTCTATTGTCTCTAACCTTAGTCTGTTCTGTGTCTCTAACCTTAGTCTGTTCTATTGTCTCTAACCTTAGTCTGTTCTATTGTCTCTAATCTTAGTTGTTCTATTGTCTCTTACCTTGTTGTTCTGTTGCCTCTAACCTTAGTCTGTTCTATTGTCTCCCTCTAACCTTAGTCTGTTCTATTGTCTCCCTCTAACCTTAGTCTGTTCTATTGTCTCTAACCTTAGTCTGTTCTATTGTCTCCCTCTAACCTTAGTCTGTTCTATTGTCTCCTCTAACCTTAGTCTGTTCTATTGTCTCTAACCTTAGTCTGTTCTATTGTCTCCCTCTAACCTTAGTCTGTTCTATTGTCTCCCTCTAACCTTAGTCTGTTCTATTGTCTCCCTCTAACCTTAGTCTGTTCTATTGTCTCCCTCTAACCTTAGTCTGTTCTATTGTCCCTCTAACCTTAGTCTGTTCTATTGTCTCTCTAACCTTAGTCTGTTCTATTGTCTCTAACCTTAGTCTGTTCTATTGTCTGTCTCTAACCTTAGTCTGTTCTATTGTCTCCTCTAACCTTAGTCTGTTCTATTGTCTCCCTCTAACTTAGTCTGTTCTATTGTCTCCTCTAACCTTAGTCTGTTCTATTGTCTCTAACTTAGTCTGTTCTATTGTCTCTAACCTTAGTCTGTTCTATTGTCTCCTCTAACCTTAGTCTGTTCTATTGTCTCTAACCTTAGTCTGTTCTATTGTCTCCCTCTAACCTTAGTGTTCTATTGTCTCTAACCTTGGTCTGTTCTGTTGTCTCTAACCTTAGTCTGTTCTGTGTCTCTAACCTTGGTCTGTTATATTGTCTCTAATCTTAGATTGTTCTTTTGTCTCTACCTTGTTCTGTTTGTTGCCTCTAACCTTAGTCTGTTCTATTGTCTCCCTCTAACCTTAGTCTGTTCTGTTGTCTCTAACCTTAGTCTGTTCTGTTGTGTCTAACTTGTCTGTTCTATTGTCTCTAACTTAGTCTGTTCTGTTGTCTCTAACCTTAGTCTGTTCTATTGTCTCTAACCTTAGTTGTTATTGTGCTCTAACCTTAGTCTGTTCTATTGTCTCCCTCTAACCTTAGTCTGTTCTATTGTCTCTAACCTTAGTCTGTTCTATTGTCTCCCTCTAACCTTAGTCTGTTATTTGTCTCTAACCTTGGTGTTCTATTGTCTCTAATCTTAGATTGTTCTGTTGCCTCTAACCTTAGTCTGTTCTATTGTCTCCCTCTAACCTTAGTCTGTTCTGTTGTCTCTAACCTTAGTCTGTTCTATTGTCTCCCTCTAACCTTAGTCTGTTCTGTTGTCTCTAACCTTAGTCTGTTCTATTGTCTCTAACCTTAGTCTGTCTATTGTCTCTAACCTTAGTTGTTCTTTGTCTCTAACCTTAGTCTGTTCTATTGTCTCCCTCTAACCTTAGTCTGTTCTATTGTCTCTAACCTTAGTCTGTTATATTGTCTCTAATCTTAGTTGTTATGTTGCCTCTAACCTTAGTCTGTTCTATTGTCTCCCTCTAACCTTAGTCTGTTCTATGTTGTCTCTAACCTTGGTCTGTTATATTGTCTCCTCTTAGATTGTTCTGTTGTCTCTAACCTTGGTCTGGTCTGTTGTCTCTTACCTTTAGTCTGTTCTATTGTCTCCCTCTAACCTTAGTCTGTTCTATTGTCTCCCTCTAACCTTAGTCTGTTCTATTGTCTCCCTCTAACCTTAGTCTGTTCTATTGTCTCCCTCTAACCTTAGTCTGTTCTATTGTCTCCCTCTAACCTTAGTCTGTTCTATTGTCTCTAACCTTAGTCTGTTCTATTGTCTCCCTAACCTTAGTCTGTTCTATTGTCTCTAACCTTAGTCTGTTCTATTGTCTCCTCTAACCTTAGTCTGTTCTATTGTCTCCTCTAACCTTAGTCTGTTTTTGTCTCCCTCTAACCTTAGTCTGTTCTATTGTCTCCCTCTACCTTAGTCTGTTCTATTGTCTCTAACCTTAGTCTGTTCTATTGTCTCCCTCTCCTTAGTCTGTTCTATTGTCTCCCTCTAACCTTAGTCTGTTCTATTGTCTCTAACCTTAGTCTGTTCTATTGTCTCCCTCTAACCTTAGTCTGTTCTATTGTCTCTAACCTTAGTCTGTTCTATTGTCTCCTCATCCTTAGTCTGTTCTATTGTCTCTAACCTTAGTCTGTTCTATTGTCTCCCTCTAACCTTAGTCTGTTCTATGTCTCCCTCTAACCTTAGTCTGTTCTATTGTCTCCCTCTAACCTTAGTCTGTTCTATTGTCTCCCTCTAACCTTAGTCTGTTCTATTGTCTCCTCTAACCTTAGTCTGTTCTATTGTCTCCCTCTAACCTTAGTCTGTTCTATTGTCTCCCTCTAACCTTAGTCTGTTCTATTGTCTCCCTCTAACCTTAGTCTGTTCTATTGTCTCCTCTAACCTTAGTCTGTTCTATTGTCTCCCTCTAACCTTAGTCTGTTCTATTGTCTCCCTCTAACCTTGTCTGTTCTATTGTCTCCTCTAACCTTAGTCTGTTCTATTGTCTCCTCTAACCTTAGTCTGTTCTATTGTCTCCCTCTACCTTAGTCTGTTCTATTGTCTCTAACCTTAGTCTGTTCTATTGTCTCCCTCTAACCTTAGTCTGTTCTATTGTCTCCCTCTAACTTAGTCTGTTCTTTTCTATTGTCTCCCTCTAACCTTAGTCTGTTCTATTGTCTCTAACCTTAGTCTGTTCTATTGTCTCTAACCTTAGTCTGTTCTATTGTCTCCCTCTAACTTAGTCTGTTCTATTGTCTCCCTCTAACCTTAGTCTGTTCTATTGTCTCCCTCTAACCTTAGTCTGTTCTATTGTCTCCCTCTAACCTTAGTCTGTTCTATTGTCTCCTCTAACCTTAGTCTGTTCTATTGTCTCTAACCTTAGTCTGTTCTATTGTCTCTAACCTTAGTCTGTTCTATTGTCTCTAACCTTAGTCTGTTCTATTGTCTCCCTAACCTTAGTCTGTTCTATTGTCTCTAACCTTAGTCTGTTCTATTGTCCCCTCTAACCTTAGTCTGTTCTATTGTCTCCCTCTAACCTTAGTCTGTTCTATTGTCTCTAACCTTAGTCTGTTCTATTGTCTCTAACCTTAGTCTGTTCTATTGTCTCTAACCTTAGTCTGTTTATTGTCTCTAATCTTAGTTGTTCTTTTGTCTCTAACCTTGTCTGTTCTATTGTTGCCTCTAACCTTAGTCTGTTCTATTGTCTCCCTCTACCTTAGTCTGTTCTATTGTCTCCCTCTAACCTTAGTCTGTTCTATGTCTCCTCTAACCTTAGTCTGTTCTATTGTCTCCTCTAACTTAGTCTGTTCTATTGTCTCCCTCTAACCTTAGTCTGTTCTATTGTCTCCCTCTAACCTTAGTCTGTTCTATTGTCTCTAACCTTAGTCTGTTCTATTGTCTCTAACCTTAGTCTGTTCTATTGTCTCCTCTAACCTTAGTCTGTTCTATTGTCTCCCTCTAACCTTAGTCTGTTCTATTGTCTCCCTCTACCTTAGTCTGTTCTATTGTCTCCCTCTAACCTTAGTCTGTTCTATTGTCTCTAACCTTAGTCTGTTCTATTGTCTCCCTCTAACCTAGTCTGTTCTATTGTCTCCCTCTAACCTTAGTCTGTTCTATTGTCTCCTCTAACCTTAGTCTGTTCTATTGTCTCCCTCTAACCTTAGTCTGTTCTATTGTCTCTAACCTTAGTCTGTTCTATTGTCTCTAACCTTAGTCTGTTCTATTGTCTCCCTCTAACCTTAGTCTGTTCTATTGTCTCCCTCTAACCTTAGTCTGTTCTATTGTCTCCCTCTAACCTTAGTCTGTTCTATTGTCTCTAACCTTAGTCTGTTCTATTGTCTCTAACCTTAGTCTGTTCTATTGTCTCTAACCTTAGTCTGTTCTATTGTCTCTAACCTTAGTCTGTTCTATTGTCTCCCTCTAACCTTAGTCTGTTCTATTGTCTCTAACCTTAGTCTGTTCTATTGTCTCCCTCTAACCTTAGTCTGTTCTATTGTCTCTAACCTTGGTCTGTTGTTGTCTCTAACCTTAGTCTGTTCTGTGTCTCTAACCTTGGTCTGTTATATTGTCTCTAATCTTAGATGTTCTTTTGTCTCTTACCTTGTCTGTTCTATTGTCTCCCTCTAACCTTAGTCTGTTCTATTGTCTCCCTCAACCTTAGTCTGTTCTATTGTCTCTCTAACCTTAGTCTGTTCTATTGTCTCCCTCTAACCTTAGTCTGTTCTATTGTCTCCCTCTAACCTTAGTCTGTTCTATTGTCTCTAACTTAGTCTGTTCTATTGTCTCCTCTAACCTTAGTCTGTTCTATTGTCTCCCTCTAACCTTAGTCTGTTCTATTGTCTCCCTCTAACCTTAGTCTGTTCTATTGTCTCCTCTAACCTTAGTCTGTTCTATTGTCTCCCTCTAACCTTAGTCTGTTCTATTGTCCTCTAACCTTAGTCTGTTCTATTGTCTCTCTAACTTAGTCTGTTCTATTGTCTCTAACCTTAGTCTGTTCTATTGTCTCCCTCTACCTTAGTCTGTTCTATTGTCTCTAACCTTAGTCTGTTCTATTGTCTCCCTAACCTTAGTCTGTTCTATTGTCTCTAACCTTGGTCTGTTCTGTTGTCTCTAACCTTGGTCTGTTCTGTTGTCTCTAACCTTGGTCTGTTGTAATATTGTCTCTAATCTTAGATTGTTCTTTGTCTCTTACCTTGTTCTGTTCTTGTTCCTCTAACCTTAGTCTGTTCTATTGTCTCCTCTAACCTTAGTCTGTTCTGTTGTCTCTAACCTTAGTCTGTTCTGTTGTCTCTAACCTTAGTCTGTTCTATTGTCTCTAACCTTAGTCTGTTCTATTGTCTCCCTCTAACCTAGTCTGTTCTATTGTCTCCCTCTAACCTTAGTCTGTCTATTGTCTCCCTCTAACCTTAGTCTGTTCTATTGTCTCCCTCTAACCTTAGTCTGTTCTATTGTCTCTAACCTTAGTCTGTTCTATTGTCTCTAACCTTAGTTTTAGTCTGTTCTATTGTCTCTAACCTTAGTCTGTTCTATTGTCTCTAACCTTAGTCTGTTCTATTGTCTCCCTCTAACCTTAGTCTGTTCTATTGTCTCTAACCTTAGTCTGTTCTATTGTCTCCCTCTAACCTTAGTCTGTTCTATTGTCTCTAAACTTGGTCTGTTCTGTGTCTCTAACCTTGGTCTGTTCTATTGTCTCTAACCTTGGTCTGTTCTATTGTCTCTAATCTTAGATTGTTCTTTTGTCTCTAACCTTGTTCTGTTCTGTTGCCTCTAACCTTAGTCTGTTCTATTGTCTCCCTCTAACCTTAGTCTGTTCTATTGTCTCCCTCTAACTTAGTCTGTTCTATTGTCTCTAACCTTAGTCTGTTCTATTGTCTCCCTCTAACCTTAGGTGTTCTATTGTCTCCCTCTAACCTTAGTCTGTTCTATGGTCTCTAACCTTAGTCTGTTCTATTGTCTCCCTCTAACTTAGTCTGTTCTATTGTCTCCCTCTAACCTTAGTCGTGTTCTATTGTCTCCCTCTAACCTTAGTCTGTTCTATTGTCTCCCTCTAACCTTATTCTGTTCTATTGTCTCCCTCTAACCTTAGTCTGTTCTATGTCTCTAACTTAGTCTGTTCTATTGTCTCTAACCTTAGTCTGTTCTATTGTCTGTCTCTAACCTTAGTCTGTTCTATTGTCTCCCTCTAACTTAGTCTGTTCTATTGTCTCCCTCTAACTTAGTCTGTTCTATTGTCTCCCTCTAACTTAGTCTGTTCTATTGTCTCTAACCTTAGTCTGTTCTATTGTCTCTAACCTTAGTCTGTTCTTGTCTCTCTAACCTTAGTCTGTTCTATTGTCTCTAACCTTAGTCTGTTCTATTGTCTCCTCTAACCTTAGTCTGTTCTATTGTCTCTAACCTTGGTCTGTTCTGTTGTCTCTACCTTGGTCTGTTCTGTTGTCTCTAACCTTGGTCTGTTATATTGTCTAATCTTAGATTGTTCTTTTGTCTCTTACTTGTCTGTTCTGTTGCCTCTAACCTTAGTCTGTTCTATTGTCTCCCTCTAACCTTAGTCTGTTCTGTTGTCTCTAACCTTAGTCTGTTCTGTTGTCTCTAACCTTGGTCTGTTTATTGTCTCTAATCTTAGATGTTCTGTTGTCTCTAACCTTGGTCTGTTATATTGTCTCTAATCTTAGATTGTTCTGTTGCCTCTAACCTTAGTCTGTTCTATTGTCTCCCTCTAACCTTAGTCTGTTCTGTTGTCTCTAACCTTAGTCTGTTCTATTGTCTCCCTCTAACCTTAGTCTGTTCTGTTGTCTCTAACCTTGGTCTGTTATATTGTCTCTAATCTTAGATTGTTCTGTTGCCTCTAACCTTAGTCTGTTCTATTGTCTCCCTCTAACCTTAGTCTGTTCTGTTGTCTCTAACCTTAGTCTGTTCTATTGTCTCCCTCTAACCTTAGTCTGTTCTGTGTCTCTAACCTTGGTCTGTTATATTGTCTCTAATCTTAGTCTGTTCTATTGTCTCTAACCTTAGATTGTTCTGTTGTCTCTAACCTTAGTCTGTTCTATTGTCTCCCTCTAACCTTAGTCTGTTCTGTTGTCTCTAACCTTGGTCTGTTATATTGTCTCTAATCTTAGATGTTCTGTTGCCTCTAACCTTAGTCTGTTCTATTGTCTCCCTCTAACCTTAGTCTGTTCTGTTGTCTCTAACCTTAGTCTGTTCTATTGTCTCTAATCTTAGATTGTTCTGTTGCCTCTAACTTGGTCTGGTCTGTTGTCTCTCTAACCTTTGTCTGTTCTATTGTCTCCCTCTAACCTTAGTCTGTTCTATTGTCTCCCTCTAACCTTATCTGTTCTATTGTCTCCTCTAACCTTAGTCTGTTCTATTGTCTCCCTCTAACCTTAGTCTGTTCTATTGTCTCCCTAACCTTAGTCTGTTCTATTGTCTCTAACCTTAGTCTGTTCTATTGTCTCCCTCTAACCTTAGTCTGTTCTATTGTCTCTAACCTTAGTCTGTTCTATTGTCTCCCTCATCTTAGTCTGTTCTATTGTCTCCCTCTACCTTAGTCTGTTCTATTGTCTCCCTCTAACCTTAGTCTGTTCTATTGTCTCCTCTAACCTTAGTCTGTTCTATTGTCTCTAACCTTAGTCTGTTTATTGTCTCCTCTATCCATAGTCTGTTCTATTGTCTCACTAACCTTAGTCTGTTCTATTGTCTCTAACCTTAGTCTGTTCTATTGTCTCCTCTAACCTTAGTCTGTTCTATTGTCTCTAACCTTAGTCTGTTCTATTGTCTCCCTCTATCCTTAGTCTGTTCTATTGTCTCTATCCTTGGTCTGTTCTATTGTCTCCTCTAACCTTAGTCTGTTCTATGTCTCCCTCTAACCTTGGTCTGTTCTATTGTCCCTCTAACCTTAGTCTGTTCTATTGTCTCCTCTAACCTTGGTCTGTTCTATTGTCTCCCTCTAACCTTAGTCTGTTCTATTGTCTCCCTCTAACCTTAGTCTGTTCTATTGTCTCCTCAACCTTAGTCTGTTCTATTGTCTCCCTCTAACCTTAGTCTGTTCTATTGTCTCCCTCTAACCAAGTCTGTTCTATTGTCTCCCTCTAACCTTAGTCTGTTCTCTTGTCTCCCTCTAACCTTAGTCTGTTCTATTGTCTCCCTCTAACCTTAGTCTGTTCTATTGTCTCCCTCTAACCTTAGTCTGTTCTATTGTCTCCTCTAACCTTGGTCTGTTCTATTGTCTCTAACCTTAGTCTGTTCTATTGTCTCCCTCTAACCTTAGTCTGTTCTATTGTCTCCTCTAACCTTAGTCTGTTCTATTGTCTCCCTCTAACCTTAGTCTGTTCTATTGTCTCTAACCTTAGTCTGTTCTATTGTCTCTACCTTAGTCTGTTCTATTGTCTCCCTCTACCTTAGTCTGTTCTATTGTCTCCCTCTAACCTTAGTCTGTTCTATGTCTCCCTCTAACCTTAGTCTGTTCTATTGTCTCCCTCTAACCTTAGTCTGTTCTATTGTCTCTCTAACCTTAGTCTGTTCTATTGTCTCTAACCTTAGTCTGTTCTATTGTCTCTAACCTTAGTCTGTTCTATTCCTCTAACCTTAGTCTGTTCTATTGTCTCCCTCTAACCTTAGTCTGTTCTATTGTCTCTAACCTTAGTCTGTTCTATTGTCTCCCTCTAACCTTAGTCTGTTCTATTGTCTCCCTCTAACCTTAGTCTGTTCTATTGTCTCTAACCTTGGTCTGTTATGTTCTCTAACCTTGTCTGTTCTGTTGTCTCTAACCTTGGTCTGTTATATTGTCTCTAATCTTAGTCTGTTCTTTGTCTCTTAAATGTTTGTTCTGTTGCCTCTAACCTTAGTCTGTTCTTTGTCTCCCTCTAACCTTAGTCTGTTCTATTGTCTCCCTCTAACCTTAGTCTGTTCTATTGTCTCCCTCTAACCTTAGTCTGTTCTATTGTCTCCCTCTAACCTTAGTCTGTTCTATTGTCTCCCTCTAACCTTAGTCTGTTCTATTGTCTCCCTCTAACCTTAGTCTGTTCTATTGTCTCTAACCTTAGTCTGTTCTATTGTCTCAACCTTAGTCTGTTCTATTGTCTCCCTCTAACCTTAGTCTGTTCTATTGTCTCCCTTAACCTTAGGTCTGTTCTATTGTTCCCTCTAACCTTAGTCTGTTCTATTGTCTCCCTCTAACCTTAGTCTGTTCTATTGTCTCTTAACCTTAGTCTGTTCTATTGTCTCCCTCTAACCTTAGTCTGTTCTATTGTCTCCCTCTAACCTTAGTCTGTTTATTGTCTCCCTCTAACCTTAGTCTGTTCTATTGTCTCCCTCTAACCTTAGTCTGTTCTATTGTCTCTAACCTTAGTCTGTTCTATTGTCTCTAACCTTAGTCTGTTCTATTGTCTCCTCTAACCTTAGTCTGTTCTATTGTCTCCCTCTAACCTTAGTCTGTTCTATTGTCTCCCTCTAACCTTAGTCTGTTCTATTGTCTCTAACCTAGTCTGTTCTATTGTCTCTAACCTTGTCTGTTCTATTGTCTCTAACCTTAGTCTTTCTATTGTCTCTAACCTTGGTCTGTTCTATTGTCTCCTCTAACCTTAGTCTGTTCTATTGTCTCTAACCTTAGTCTGTTCTATTGTCTCCCTCTAACCTTAGTCTGTTCTATTGTCTCTAACCTTGGTCTGTTCTGTGTCTCTAACCTTGGTCTGTTCTGTTGTCTCTAACCTTGGTCTGTTATATTGTCTCTAATCTTAGATCTGTTCTGTGTCTCTTACCTTGTTCTGTTCTGTTGTCTCCTCTAACTTAGTCTGTTCTATTGTCTCCCTCTAACCTTGTCTGTTGATGTCTCTAACCTTAGTCTGGGTTGTCTCTCCTCTAACCTTAGTCTGTTCTATTGTCTCCTCTAACCTTAGTCTGTTCTATTGTCTCTAACCTTAGTCTGTTCTATTGTCTCCCTCTAACCTTAGTCTGTTCTATTGTCTCCCTCTAACCTTAGTCTGTTCTATTGTCTCCTCTAACCTAGTCTGTTCTATTGTCTCCTCTAACCTTAGTCTGTTCTATTGTCCCTTTTCTAACCTTAGTCTGTTCTATTGTCTCTAACCTTAGTCTGTTCTATTGTCTCTAACTTAGTCTGTTCTATTGTCTCTACCTTAGTCTGTTCTATTGTCTCCCTCTAACCTTAGTCTGTTCTATTGTCTCTAACCTTAGTCTGTTCTATTGTCTCCCTCTAACCTTAGTTGTTCTATTGTCTCTAACCTTGGTCTGTTTATTGTCTCTAACCTTGTCTGTTTGTTGTCTTAACCTTGGTCTGTTATATTGTCTCTAATCTTAGATCTGTTCTTGTGTCTCTTACCTTGTTTGTTCTGTTGCCTCTAACCTTAGTCTGTTCTATTGTCTCCCTCTAACCTTAGTTGTTCTGTGTCTCTAACTTAGTCTGTTCTGTTGGTCTAACCTTGGTCTGTTAATTGTCTCTAACCTTAGATTGTTCTATTGTCTCTAACCTTAGTCTGTTCTATTGTCTCTAACCTTAGTCTGTTTCTGTTGCCTCTAACTTAGTCTGTTCTATTGTCTCCCTCTAACTTAGTCTGTTCTGTTGTCTCTAACCTTAGTCTGTCTATTGTCTCTCTTAACCTTAGTCTGTTCTGTTGTCTCTAACCTTGGTCTGTTCTATTGATTCTCTCTAATCTTAGATTGTTCTGTTGCCTCTAACCTTAGTCTGTTCTATTGTCTCCCTCTAACCTTAGTCTGTTCTGTGTGTCTCTAACCTTAGTCTGTTCTATTGTCTCCCTTAACCTTAGTCTGTTCTGTTGTCTCTAACCTTGGTCTGTTATATTGTCTCTAATCTTAGTCTGTTCTCTATTGTCTCAACTTAGATTTTCTGTTGCCTCTAACCTTAGTCTGTCTATTGTCTCCCTCTAACCTTAGTCTGTTCTGTTGTCTCTAACCTTAGTCTGTTCTTTGTCTCTAATCTTAGTCTGTTCTGTTGCCTCTAACCTTAGTCTGTTCTATTGTCTCCCTCTAACCTTAGTCTGTTCATTGTCTCTAACCTTGGTCTGTTCTATTGTCTCTAATCTTAGATCTGTTCTGTTGCCTCTAACCTTAGTCTGGTCTATTGTCTCTCTACAGTTTTGTCTGTTATATTGTCTTTAACTTTGATGTGTTCTATTGTATCTAACCTTGTCTGTTTATTGGTATCTAACCTTGGTCTGTTCTTTGTCTCTAACCTAGTCTGTTCTATGTCTTAACCTTGGTCTGTTCTTTGTCTCTTACCTGTTCTGTTCTATTGCTCTTCTAACTTAGTCTGTTCTATTGTCTCCCTCTAACCTTAGTCTGTCTATTGTCTCCCTCTAACCTTGGTCTGTTCTATTGTCCCCTCTAACCTTAGTCTGTTATATTGTCTCCCTCTACCTTCTTCTCTTGTCTCTAACATTAGTCTGTTCTATTGTCTCCTCTAACTTAGTCTGTTCTATTGTCTCCCTCTAACCTTAGTCTGTTCTATTGTCTCCCTCTAACTTATCTGTTCTATTGTCTCCCTTTAACCTTAGTCTGTTCTATTGTCTCCCTAACCTTAGTCTGTTCTATTGTCTCTAACCTTAGTTGTTCTATTGTCTCCCTCTAACCTTAGTCTGTCTATTGTCTCCCTCTAACCTTAGTCTGTTTATTGTTCCCTCTAACCGTAGTCTGTTCTATTGTCTATAACCTTAGTCTGTTCTATTGTTCTAACCTTAGTCGGTTCTATTGTCTCTAACCTTAGTCTGTTCTATTGTCTCTAACCTTGGTCTGTTCTATTGTCTCCCTCTATCCTTAGTCTGTTCTATTGTCTCTAACCTTAGTCTGTTATATTGTCTCTAATCTTAGATTGTTCTGTTGCCTCTAACCTTAGTCTGTTCTATTGTCTCCCTCTAACCTTAGTCTTTTCTGTTGTCTCTAACCTTGGTCTGTTATATTGTCTCTAATCTTAGATTGTTCTGTTGCCTCTAACCTTGGTCTGGTCTGTTGTCTCTTACCTTTTTGTCTGTTCTATTGTCTCCCTCTAACCTTAGTCTGTTCTATTGTCTCCCTCTAACCTTATTCTGCTCTATTGTCTCCCTCTAACCTTAGTCTGTTCTATTGTCTCCCTCTAACCTTAGTCTGTTCTATTGTCTCCCTCTAACCTTAGTCTGTTCTATTGTCTCTAACCTTAGTCTGTTCTATTGTCTCCCTCTAACCTTAGTCTGTTCTATTGTCTCTAACCTTAGTCTGTTCTATTGTCTCCCTCTATCCTTAGTCTGTTCTATTGTCTCCCTCTAACCTTAGTCTGTTCTTTTGTCTCCCTCTAACCTTAGTCTGTTCTATTGTCTCCCTCTGACCTTAGTCTGTTCTATTGTCTCTAACCTTAGTCTGTTCTATTGTCTCCCTCTATCCATAGTCTGTTCTATTGTCTCCCACTATCCTTAGTCTGTTCTATTGTCTCTAACCTTGGTCTGTTCTATTGTCTCCCTCTAACCTTAGTCTGTTCTATTGTCTCTAACCTTAGTCTGTTCTATTGTCTCCCTCTATCCTTAGTCTTTCTATCTGTTCTATGTCTCTATCCTTGGTCTGTTCTATTGTCTCCCTCTACCTTAGTCTGTTCTATTGTCTCCCTCTAACCTTGGTCTGTTCTATTGTCTCCCTCTAACCTTAGTCTGTTCTATTGTCTCCCTCTAACCTTGGTCTCTTCTATTGTCTCCCTCTAACCTTAGTCTGTTCTATTGTCTCCCTCTAACCTTAGTCTGTTCTATTGTCTCCCTCTACCTTAGTCTGTTCTATTGTCTCCCTCTAACCTTAGTCTGTTCTATTGTCTCTCCTCTCTAACCTAAGTCTGTTCTATTGTCTCCCCCTCTAACCTTAGTCTGTTCTATTGTCTCCCTCTAACCTTTGTCTGTTCTATGTCTCCTCCCTCTAACCTTAGTCTGTTCTATTGTCTCCCTCTAACCTTAGTCTGTTCTATTGTCTCCCTCTATCCTTAGTCTGTTCTATTGTCTCTATCCTTGGTCTGTTCTATTGTCTCCCTCTAACCTTAGTCTGTTCTATTGTCTCCCTCTAACCTTAGTCTGTTCTATTGTCTCCCTCTAACCTTAGTCTGTTCTATTGTCTCTAACCTTAGTCTGTTCTATTGTCTCTAACCTTAGTCTGTTCTATTGTCTCCCTCTAACCTTAGTCTGTTCTATTGTCTCCCTCTAACCTTAGTCTGTTCTATTGTCTCCCTCTAACCTTAGTCTGTTCTATTGTCTCCCTCTAACCTTAGTCTGTTCTATTGTCTCCCTCTAACCTTAGTCTGTTCTATTGTCTCTAACCTTAGTCTGTTCTATTGTCTCTAACCTTAGTCTGTTCTATTGTCTCTAACCTTAGTCTGTTCTATTGTCTCCCTCTAACCTTAGTCTGTTCTATTGTCTCTAACCTTAGTCTGTTCTATTGTCTCCCTCTAACCTTAGTCTGTTCTATTGTCTCCCTCTAACCTTAGTCTGTTCTATTGTCTCTAACCTTGGTCTGTTCTGTTGTCTCTAACCTTGGTCTGTTCTGTTGTCTCTAACCTTGGTCTGTTATATTGTCTCTAATCTTAGATTGTTCTTTTGTCTCTTACCTTGTTCTGTTCTGTTGCCTCTAACCTTAGTCTGTTCTATTGTCTCCCTCTAACCTTAGTCTGTTCTATTGTCTCCCTCTAACCTTAGTCTGTTCTATTGTCTCCCTCTAACCTTAGTCTGTTCTATTGTCTCCCTCTAACCTTAGTCTGTTCTATTGTCTCCCTCTAACCTTAGTCTGTTCTATTGTCTCCCTCTAACCTTAGTCTGTTCTATTGTCTCTAACCTTAGTCTGTTCTATTGTCTCTAACCTTAGTCTGTTCTATTGTCTCCCTCTAACCTTAGTCTGTTCTATTGTCTCCCTCTAACCTTAGTCTGTTCTATTGTCTCCCTCTACCTTAGTCTGTTCTATTGTCTCAATATCTGTTGTTCTCCCTCTAACCTTATTCTGTTCTATTGTCTCTAACCTTAGTCTGTTCTATTGTCTCCCTCTAACCTTAGTCTGTTCTATTGTCTCCCTCTAACCTTAGTCTGTTCTATTGTCTCCCTCTAACCTTAGTCTGTTCTATTGTCTCCCTCTAACCTTAGTCTGTTCTATTGTCTCTAACCTTAGTCTGTTCTATTGTCTCTAACCTTAGTCTGTTCTATTGTCTCCCTCTAACCTTAGTCTGTTCTATTGTCTCCCTCTAACCTTAGTCTGTTCTATTGTCTCCCTCTAACCTTAGTCTGTTCTATTGTCTCTAACCTTAGTCTGTTCTATTGTCTCTAACCTTAGTCTGTTCTATTGTCTCTAACCTTAGTCTGTTCTATTGTCTCTAACCTTGGTCTGTTCTATTGTCTCCATCTAACCTTAGTCTGTTCTATTGTCTCTAACCTTAGTCTGTTCTATTGTCTCCCTCTAACCTTAGTCTGTTCTATTGTCTCTAACCTTGGTCTGTTCTGTTGTCCTCTAACCTTGGTCTGTTCTGTTGTCTCTAACCTTGGTCTGTTAATTGTCTCTAATCTTAGATTGTTCTTTTGTCTCTTACCTTGTTCTGTTCTGTTGTCTCCCTCTAACCTTAGTCTGTTCTATTTGTCTCCCTCCCCCTTAGTCTGTTCTATTGTCTCTAACCTTAGTCTGTTCTATTGTCTCCCTCTAACCTTAGTCTGTTCTATTGTCTCCCTCTAACCTTAGTCTGTTCTATTGTCTCTAACCTTAGTCTGTTCTATTGTCTCCCTCTAACCTTAGTCTGTTCTATTGTCTCCCTCTAACCTTAGTCTGTTCTATTGTCTCCCTCTAACCTTAGTCTGTTCTATTGTCTCCCTCTAACCTTATCTGTTCTATTGTCTCCCTCTAACCTTAGTCTGTTCTATTGTCTCTAACCTTAGTCTGTTCTATTGTCTCCCTCTACTTAGTCTGTTCTATTGTCTCTAACCTTAGTCTGTTCTATTGTCTCCCTCTAACCTTAGTCTGTTCTATTGTCTCTAACCTTAGTCTGTTCTATTGTCTCCCTCTAACCTTAGTCTGTTCTATTGTCTCTAACCTTGGTCTGTTCTGTTGTCTCTAACCTTGGTCTGTTCTGTTGTCTCTAACCTTGTCTGTAATATTGTCTCTAATCTTAGATTGTTCTTTTGTCTCTACCTTGTTCTGTTCTGTTGCCTCTAACCTTAGTCTGTTCTATTGTCTCCGTCTAACCTTAGTCTGTTCTGTTGTCTCTAACCTTAGTCTGTTCTGTTGTGTCTAACCTTAGTCTGTTCTATTGTCTCTAATCTTAGATGTTCTGTTGTCTCTAACCTTGGTCTGTTATATTGTCTCTAATCTTAGATTGTTCTGTTGCCTCTAACCTAGTCTGTTCTATTGTCTCCCTCTAACCTTAGTCTGTTCTGTTGTCTGTAACCTTAGTCTGTTCTATTGTCTCTCTCTAACCTTAGTCTGTTCTGTTGTCTCTAACCTTGGTCTGTTATATTGTCTCAAATCTTAGATTGTTCTGTTTGCCTCTAACCTTAGTCTGTTCTATTGTCTCCCTCTAACCTTAGTCTGTTCTGTTGTCTCTAACCTTAGTCTGTTCTATTGTCTCCCTCTAACCTTAGTCTGTTCTGTTGTCTCTAACCTTGGTCTGTTATATTGTCTCTAATCTTAGTCTGTTCTATTGTCTCTAACCTTAGATTGTTCTGTTGCCTCTAACCTTAGTCTGTTCTATTGTCTCCTCTAACCTTAGTCTGTTCTGTTGTCTCTAACCTTGGTCTGTTATATTGTCTCTAATCTTAGATTGTTCTGTTGCCTCTAACCTTAGTCTGTTCTATTGTCTCCTCTAACCTTAGTCTGTTCTGTTGTCTCTAACCTTGGTCTGTTATATTGTCTCTAATCTTAGATTGTTCTGTTGCCTCTAACCTTGGTCTGGTCTGTTGTCTCTACCTTTTTGTCTGTTCTATTGTCTTTAACTTTGATGTGTTCTATTGTATCTAACCTTGGTCTGTTCTATTGTATCTAACCTTGGTCTGTTTCTTTTGTCTCTAACCTTAGTCTGTTCTATTGTCTCTAACCTTGGTCTGTTCTTTTGTCTCTTACCTTGTTCTGTTCTGTTGCCTCTAACCTTAGTCTGTTCTATTGTCTCCCTCTAACCTTAGTCTGTTCTATTGTCTCCCTCTAACCTTAGTCTGTTCTATTGTCTCCCTCTAACCTTAGTCTGTTCTATTGTCTCCCTCTAACCTTATTCTGTTCTATTGTCTCTAACCTTAGTCTGTTCTATTGTCTCCCTCTAACCTTAGTCTGTTCTATTGTCTCCCTCTAACCTTAGTCTGTTCTATTGTCTCCCTCTAACCTTAGTCTGTTCTATTGTCTCCCTCTAACCTTAGTCTGTTCTATTGTCTCTAACCTTAGTCTGTTCTATTGTCTCTAACCTTAGTCTGTTCTATTGTCTCCCTCTAACCTTAGTCTGTTCTATTGTCTCCCTCTAACCTTAGTCTGTTCTATTGTCTCCCTCTAACCTTAGTCTGTTCTATTGTCTCTAAACCTTAGTCTGTTCTATTGTCTCTAACCTTAGTCTGTTCTATTGTCTCTAACCTTAGTCTGTTCTAATTGTCTCTAACCTTGGTCTGTTCTATTGTCTCCATCTAACCTTAGTCTGTTCTATTGTCTCTAACCTTAGTCTGTTCTATTGTCTCCCTCTAACCTTAGTCTGTTCTATTGTCTCTAACCTTGGTCTGTTCTGTTGTCTCTAACCTTGGTCTGTTCTGTTGTCTCTAACCTTGGTCTGTTATATTGTCTCTAATCTTAGATTGTTCTTTTGTCTCTTACCTTGTTCTGTTCTGTTGTCTCCCTCTAACCTTAGTCTGTCTATTGTCTCCCTCCAACCTTAGTCTGTTTCTATTGTCTCTAACCTTAGTCTGTTCTATTGTCTCCCTCCAACCTTAGTCTGTTCTATTGTCTCCCTCTAACTTAGTCTGTTCTATTGTCTCTAACCTTAGTCTGTTCTATTGTCTCCCTCTAACCTTAGTCTGTTCTATTGTCTCCCTCTAACCTTAGTCTGTTCTATTGTCTCCTCTAACCTTAGTCTGTTCTATTGTCTCCCTCTAACCTTATTCTGTTCTATTGTCTCCCTCTAACCTTAGTCTGTTCTATTGTCTCTAACCTTAGTCTGTTCTATTGTCTCTATCCTTAGTCTGTTCTATTGTCTCTAACCTTAGTCTGTTCTATTGTCTCCCTCTAACCTTAGTCTGTTCTATTGTCTCTAACCTTAGTCTGTTCTATTGTCTCCCTCTAACCTTAGTCTGTTCTATTGTCTCTAACCTTGGTCTGTTCTGTTGTCTCTAACCTTGGTCTGTTCTGTTGTCTCTAACCTTGGTCTGTAATATTGTCTCTAATCTTAGATTGTTCTTTTGTCTCTTACCTTGTTCTGTTCTGTTGCCTCTAACCTTAGTCTGTTCTATTGTCTCCGTCTAACCTTAGTCGTTCTGTTGTCTCTAACCTTAGTCTGTTCTGTTGTGTCTAACCTTGGTCTGTTATATTGTCTCTAATCTTAGATTGTTCTGTTGTCTCTAACCTTGGTCTGTTATATTGTCTCTAATCTTAGATTGTTCTGTTGCCTCTAACCTTAGTCTGTTCTATTGTCTCCCTCTAACCTTAGTCTGTTCTGTTGTCTGTAACCTTAGTCTGTTCTATTGTCTCTCTCTAACCTTAGTCTGTTCTGTTGTCTCTAACCTTGGTCTGTTATATTGTCTCAAATCTTAGATTGTTCTGTTGCCTCTAACCTTAGTCTGTTCTATTGTCTCCCTCTAACCTTAGTCTGTTCTGTTGTCTCTAACCTTAGTCTGTTCTATTGTCTCCCTCTAACCTTAGTCTGTTCTGTTGTCTCTAACCTTGGTCTGTTATATTGTCTCTAATCTTAGTCTGTTCTATTGTCTCTAACCTTAGATTGTTCTGTTGCCTCTAACCTTAGTCTGTTCTATTGTCTCCCTCTAACCTTAGTCTGTTCTGTTGTCTCTAACCTTGGTCTGTTATATTGTCTCTAATCTTAGATTGTTCTGTTGCCTCTAACCTTAGTCTGTTCTATTGTCTCCCTCTAACCTTAGTCTGTTCTGTTGTCTCTAACCTTGGTCTGTTATATTGTCTCCTAATCTTAGATTGTTCTGTTGCCTCTAACCTTGGTCTGGTCTGTTGTCTCTTACCTTTTTGTCTGTTCTATTGTCTTTAACTTTGATGTGTTCTATTGTATCTAACCTTGGTCTGTTCTATTGTATCTAACCTTGGTCTGTTCTTTTGTCTCTAACCTTAGTCTGTTCTATTGTCTCTAACCTTGGTCTGTTCTTTTGTCTCTTACCTTGTTCTGTTCTGTTGCCTCTAACCTTAGTCTGTTCTATGTCTCCCTCTAACCTTAGTCTGTTCTATTGTCTCCCTCTAACCTTAGTCTGTTCTATTGTCTCCCTCTAACCTTAGTCTGTTCTATTGTCTCCCTCTAACCTTAGTCTGTTCTATTTGTCTCCCTCTAACCTTAGTCTGTTCTATTGTCCTCTAACCTTAGTCTGTTCTATTGTCTCTAACCTTAGTCTGTTCTATTGTCTCCCTCTAACCTTAGTCTGTTCTATTGTCTCCCTCTAACCTTGGTCTGTTCTATTGTCTCCCTCTAACCTTAGTCTGTTCTATTGTCTCCCTCTATCCTTGGTCTGTTCTATTGTCTCTATCCTTGGTCTGTTCTATTGTCTCCCTCTAACCTTAGTCTGTTCTATTGTCTCCCTCTAACCTTAGTCTGTTCTATTGTCTCCCTCTATCCTTGGTCTGTTCTATTGTCTCTATCCTTGGTCTGTTCTATTGTCTCCCTCTAACCTTAGTCTGTTCTATTGTCTCCCTCTAACCTTAGTCTGTTCTATTGTCTCCCTCTAACCTTAGTCTGTTCTATTGTCTCTAACCTTGGTCTGTTCTATTGTCTCCCTCTAACCTTAGTCTGTTCTATTGTCTCTAACCTTAGTCTGTTCTATTGTCTCTAACCTTAGTCTGTTCTATTGTCTCCCTCTAACCTTAGTCTGTTCTATTGTCTCCCTCTAACCTTAGTCTGTTCTATTGTCTCCCTCTAACCTTAGTCTGTTCTATTGTCTCCCTCTAACCTTAGTCTGTTCTATTGTCTCCCTCTAACCTTAGTCTGTTCTATTGTCTCCCTCTAACCTTAGTCTGTTCTATTGTCTCCCTCTAACCTTAGTCTGTTCTATTGTCTCCTCTAACCTTAGTCTGTTCTATTGTCTCCCTCTAACCTTAGTCTGTTCTATTGTCTCCCTCTAACCTTAGTCTGTTCTATTGTCTCCCTCTCTATTGTCTAATTCTAACCTTAGTCTGTTCTATTGTCTCTATCCTTAGTCTGTTCTAATTGTCTCTAACCTTAGTCTGTTCTATTGTCTCCCTCTAACCTTAGTCTGTTCTATTGTCTCTAACCTTAGTCTGTTCTATTGTCTCCCTCTAACCTTAGTCTGTTCTATTGTCTCTAACCTTGGTCTGTTCTGTTGTCTCTAACCTTGGTCTGTTCTGTTGTCTCTAACCTTGGTCTGTAATATTGTCTCTAATCTTAGATTGTTCTTTTGTCTCTTACCTTGTTCTGTTCTGTTGCCTCTAACCTTAGTCTGTTCTATTGTCTCCGTCTAACCTTAGTCTGTTCTGTTGTCTCTAACCTTAGTCTGTTCTGTTGTGTCTAACCTTGGTCTGTTATATTGTCTCTAATCTTAGATTGTTCTGTTGTCTCTAACCTTGGTCTGTTATATTGTCTCTAATCTTAGATTGTTCTGTTGCCTCTAACCTTAGTCTGTTCTATTGTCTCCCTCTAACCTTAGTCTGTTCTGTTGTCTGTAACCTTAGTCTGTTCTATTGTCTCTCTCTAACCTTAGTCTGTTCTGTTGTCTCTAACCTTGGTCTGTTATATTGTCTCTAATCTTAGATTGTTCTGTTGCCTCTAACCTTAGTCTGTTCTATTGTCTCCCTCTAACCTTAGTCTGTTCTGTTGTCTCTAACCTTAGTCTGTTCTATTGTCTCCCTCTAACCTTAGTCTGTTCTGTTGTCTCTAACCTTGGTCTGTTATATTGTCTCTAATCTTAGTCTGTTCTATTGTCTCTAACCTTAGATTGTTCTGTTGCCTCTAACCTTAGTCTGTTCTATTGTCTCCCTCTAACCTTAGTCTGTTCTGTTGTCTCTAACCTTGGTCTGTTATATTGTCTCTAATCTTAGATTGTTCTGTTGCCTCTAACCTTAGTCTGTTCTATTGTCTCCCTCTAACCTTAGTCTGTTCTGTTGTCTCTAACCTTGGTCTGTTATATTGTCTCTAATCTTAGATTGTTCTGTTGCCTCTAACCTTGGTCTGGTCTGTTGTCTCTTACCTTTTTGTCTGTTCTATTGTCTTTAACTTTGATGTGTTCTATTGTATCTAACCTTGGTCTGTTCTATTGTATCTAACCTTGGTCTGTTCTTTTGTCTCTAACCTTAGTCTGTTCTATTGTCTCTAACCTTGGTCTGTTCTTTTGTCTCTTACCTTGTTCTGTTCTGTTGCCTCTAACCTTAGTCTGTTCTATTGTCTCCCTCTAACCTTAGTCTGTTCTATTGTCTCCCTCTAACCTTGGTCTGTTCTATTGTCTCCCTCTAACCTTAGTCTGTTCTATTGTCTCCCTCTAACCTTAGTCTGTTCTATTGTCTCCCTCTAACCTTAGTCTGTTCTATTAGTTCTCTAACCTTAGTCTGTCTATTGTCTCTAACCTTAGTCTGTTCTATTGTCTCCCTCTAACCTTAGTCTGTTCTATTGTCTCCCTCTAACCTTGGTCTGTTCTATTGTCTCCCTCTAACCTTAGTCTGTTCTATTGTCTCCCTCTATCCTTAGTCTGTTCTATTGTCTCTATCCTTGGTCTGTTCTATTGTCTCCCTCTAACCTTAGTCTGTTCTATTGTCTCCCTCTAACCTTAGTCTGTTCTATTGTCTCCCTCTAACCTTAGTCTGTTCTATTGTCTCTAACCTTGGTCTGTTCTATTGTCTCCCTCTAACCTTAGTCTGTTCTATTGTCTCCCTCTAACCTTAGTCTGTTCTATTGTCTCCCTCTATCCTTAGTCTGTTCTATTGTCTCTAACCTTAGTCTGTTCTATTGTCTCCCTCTAACCTTAGTCTGTTCTATTGTCTCTAACCTTAGTCTGTTCTATTGTCTCTAACCTTAGTCTGTTCTATTGTCTCCCTCTATCCTTAGTCTGTTCTATTGTCTCCTCTAACCTTAGTCTGTTCTATTGTCTCCCTCTAACCTTAGTCTGTTCTATTGTCTCCCTCTAACCTTGGTCTGTTCTATTGTCTCCCTCTAACCTTAGTCTGTTCTATTGTCTCCCTCTAACCTTAGTCTGTTCTATTGTCTCCCTCTAACCTTAGTCTGTTCTATTGTCTCCATCTAACCTTAGTCTGTTCTATTGTCTCCCTCTAACCTTAGTCTGTTCTATTGTCTCCCTCTAACCTTAGTCTGTTCTATTGTCTCCCTCTAACCTTAGTCTGTTCTATTGTCTCCCTCTAACCTTAGTCTGTTCTATTGTCTCCCTCTAACCTTAGTCTGTTCTATTGTCTCCCTCTAACCTTAGTCTGTTCTATTGTCTCTATCCCTTAGTCTGTTCTATTGTCTCCCTCTAACCTTAGTCTGTTCTATTGTCTCCCTCTAACCTTAGTCTGTTCTATTGTCTCCCTCTAACCTTAGTCTGTTCTATTGTCTCCTCTAACCTTAGTCTGTTCTATTGTCTCCCTCTAACCTTAGTCTGTTCTATTGTCTCCCTCTAACCTTAGTCTGTTCTATTGTCTCCCTCTAACCTTAGTCTGTTCTATTGTCTCCCTCTAACCTTAGTCTGTTCTATTGTCTCCCTCTAACCTTAGTCTGTTCTATTGTCTCCCTCTAACCTTAGTCTGTTCTATTGTCTCTAACCTTAGTCTGTTCTATTGTCTCTAACCTTAGTCTGTTCTATTGTCTCCCTCTAACCTTAGTCTGTTCTATTGTCTCCCTCTAACCTTAGTCTGTTCTATTGTCTCTAACCTTAGTCTGTTCTATTGTCTCCCTCTATCCTTAGTCTGTTCTATTGTCTCTAACCTTAGTCTGTTCTATTGTCTCCCTCTAACCTTAGTCTGTTCTATTGTCTCTAACCTTAGTCTGTTCTATTGTCTCCCTCTAACCTTAGTCTGTTCTATTGTCTCTAACCTTAGTCTGTTCTATTGTCTCCCTCTAACCTTAGTCTGTTCTATTGTCTCCCTCTAACCTTAGTCTGTTCTATTGTCTCTAACCTTAGTCTGTTCTATTGTCTCCCTCTAACCTTAGTCTGTTCTATTGTCTCCCTCTAACCTTAGTCTGTTCTATTGTCTCCCTCTAACCTTAGTCTGTTCTATTGTCTCCCTCTAACCTTAGTCTGTTCTATTGTCTCTAACCTTAGTCTGTTCTATTGTCTCCCTCTAACCTTAGTCTGTTCTATTGTCTCCCTCTAACCTTAGTCTGTTCTATTGTCTCTAACCTTAGTCTGTTCTATTGTCTCCCTCTAACCTTAGTCTGTTCTATTGTCTCTAACCTTAGTCTGTTCTATTGTCTCCCTCTAACCTTAGTCTGTTCTATTGTCTCCCTCTAACCTTAGTCTGTTCTATTGTCTCCCTCTAACCTTAGTCTGTTCTATTGTCTCCCTCTAACCTTAGTCTGTTCTATTGTCTCCCTCTAACCTTAGTCTGTTCTATTGTCTCTAACCTTAGTCTGTTCTATTGTCTCTAACCTTAGTCTGTTCTATTGTCTCCCTCTAACCTTAGTCTGTTCTATTGTCTCCCTCTAACCTTAGTCTGTTCTATTGTCTCTAACCTTAGTCTGTTCTATTGTCTCCCTCTAACCTTAGTCTGTTCTATTGTCTCCCTCTAACCTTAGTCTGTTCTATTGTCTCCCTCTAACCTTAGTCTGTTCTATTGTCTCCCTCTAACCTTAGTCTGTTCTATTGTCTCCCTCTAACCTTAGTCTGTTCTATTGTCTCCCTCTAACCTTAGTCTGTTCTATTGTCTCCCTCTAACCTTAGTCTGTTCTATTGTCTCCCTCTAACCTTAGTCTGTTCTATTGTCTCCCTCTAACCTTAGTCTGTTCTATTGTCTCCCTCTAACCTTAGTCTGTTCTATTGTCTCCCTCTAACCTTAGTCTGTTCTATTGTCTCCCTCTAACCTTAGTCTGTTCTATTGTCTCCCTCTAACCTTAGTCTGTTCTATTGTCTCCTCTAACCTTAGTCTGTTCTATTGTCTCCCTCTAACCTTAGTCTGTTCTATTGTCTCCCTCTAACCTTAGTCTGTTCTATTGTCTCCCTCTAACCTTAGTCTGTTCTATTGTCTCCCTCTAACCTTAGTCTGTTCTATTGTCTCCCTCTAACCTTAGTCTGTTCTATTGTCTCCCTCTAACCTTAGTCTGTTCTATTGTCTCCCTCTAACCTTAGTCTGTTCTATTGTCTCCCTCTAACCTTAGTCTGTTCTATTGTCTCTAACCTTAGTCTGTTCTATTGTCTCCCTCTAACCTTAGTCTGTTCTATTGTCTCTAACCTTAGTCTGTTCTATTGTCTCCCTCTAACCTTAGTCTGTTCTATTGTCTCCCTCTAACCTTAGTCTGTTCTATTGTCTCCCTCTAACCTTAGTCTGTTCTATTGTCTCCCTCTAACCTTAGTCTGTTCTATTGTCTCCCTCTAACCTTAGTCTGTTCTATTGTCTCCCTCTAACCTTAGTCTGTTCTATTGTCTCCCTCTAACCTTAGTCTGTTCTATTGTCTCCCTCTAACCTTGGTCTGTTCTATTGTCTCCCTCTAACCTTAGTCTGTTCTATTGTCTCCCTCTAACCTTAGTCTGTTCTATTGTCTCCCTCTAACCTTAGTCTGTTCTATTGTCTCTAACCTTAGTCTGTTCTATTGTCTCCCTCTATCCTTAGTCTGTTCTATTGTCTCTAACCTTAGTCTGTTCTATTGTCTCCCTCTAACCTTAGTCTGTTCTATTGTCTCCCTCTAACCTTAGTCTGTTCTATTGTCTCTAACCTTGGTCTGTTCTATTGTCTCTAACCTTGGTCTGTTCTATTGTCTCCCTCTATCCTTAGTCTGTTCTATTGTCTCCCTCTAACCTTGGTCTGTTCTATTGTCTCTAACCTTAGTCTGTTCTATTGTCTCCCTCTATCCTTAGTCTGTTCTATTGTCTCCCTCTAACCTTAGTCTGTTCTATTGTCTCCCTCTAACCTTAGTCTGTTCTATTGTCTCCCTCTAACCTTAGTCTGTTCTATTGTCTCCCTCTAACCTTAGTCTGTTCTATTGTCTCCCTCTAACCTTAGTCTGTTCTATTGTCTCCCTCTAACCTTAGTCTGTTCTATTGTCTCCCTCTAACCTTAGTCTGTTCTATTGTCTCCCTCTAACCTTAGTCTGTTCTATTGTCTCCCTCTAACCTTAGTCTGTTCTATTGTCTCCCTCTAACCTTAGTCTGTTCTATTGTCTCTAACCTTAGTCTGTTCTATTGTCTCCCTCTAACCTTAGTCTGTTCTATTGTCTCCCTCTAACCTTAGTCTGTTCTATTGTCTCCCTCTAACCTTAGTCTGTTCTATTGTCTCCCTCTAACCTTAGTCTGTTCTATTGTCTCCCTCTAACCTTAGTCTGTTCTATTGTCTCCCTCTAACCTTAGTCTGTTCTATTGTCTCCCTCTAACCTTAGTCTGTTCTATTGTCTCCCTCTAACCTTAGTCTGTTCTATTGTCTCCCTCAACCTTAGTCTGTTCTATTGTCTCCCTCTAACCTTAGTCTGTTCTATTGTCTCCTCTAACCTTGGTCTGTTCTATTGTCTCCCTCTAACCTTAGTCTGTTCTATTGTCTCCCTCTAACCTTAGTCTGTTCTATTGTCTCCCTCTAACCTTAGTCTGTTCTATTGTCTCCCTCTAACCTTAGTCTGTTCTATTGTCTCCCTCTAACCTTAGTCTGTTCTATTGTCTCCCTCTAACCTTAGTCTGTTCTATTGTCTCCCTCTAACCTTAGTCTGTTCTATTGTCTCCCTCTATCCTTAGTCTGTTCTATTGTCTCTATCCTTAGTCTGTTCTATTGTCTCCCTCTAACCTTAGTCTGTTCTATTGTCTCTAACCTTAGTCTGTTCTATTGTCTCCCTCTATCCTTAGTCTGTTCTATTGTCTCCATCTAACCTTAGTCTGTTCTATTGTCTCCCTCTAACCTTAGTCTGTCCTATTGTCTCCCTCTAACCTTAGTCTGTTCTATTGTCTCCCTCTAACCTTAGTCTGTTCTATTGTCTCCCTCTAACCTTAGTCTGTTCTATTGTCTCCCTCTAACCTTAGTCTGTTCTATTGTCTCTAACCTTAGTCTGTTCTATTGTCTCCCTCTAACCTTAGTCTGTTCTATTGTCTCCCTCTAACCTTAGTCTGTTCTATTGTCTCCCTCTAACCTTAGTCTGTTCTATTGTCTCCCTCTAACCTTAGTCTGTTCTATTGTCTCTAACCTTAGTCTGTTCTATTGTCTCTAACCTTAGTCTGTTCTATTGTCTCCCTCTAACCTTAGTCTGTTCTATTGTCTCCCTCTAACCTTAGTCTGTTCTATTGTCTCTAACCTTAGTCTGTTCTATTGTCTCCCTCTAACCTTAGTCTGTTCTATTGTCTCCCTCTAACCTTAGTCTGTTCTATTGTCTCCCTCTAACCTTAGTCTGTTCTATTGTCTCCCTCTAACCTTAGTCTGTTCTATTGTCTCTAACCTTAGTCTGTTCTATTGTCTCCCTCTAACCTTAGTCTGTTCTATTGTCTCCCTCTAACCTTAGTCTGTTCTATTGTCTCTAACCTTAGTCTGTTCTATTGTCTCCCTCTAACCTTAGTCTGTTCTATTGTCTCTAACCTTAGTCTGTTCTATTGTCTCCCTCTAACCTTAGTCTGTTCTATTGTCTCTAACCTTAGTCTGTTCTATTGTCTCCCTCTAACCTTAGTCTGTTCTATTGTCTCCCTCTAACCTTAGTCTGTTCTATTGTCTCCCTCTAACCTTAGTCTGTTCTATTGTCTCCCTCTAACCTTAGTCTGTTCTATTGTCTCCCTCTAACCTTAGTCTGTTCTATTGTCTCCCTCTAACCTTAGTCTGTTCTATTGTCTCCCTCTAACCTTAGTCTGTTCTATTGTCTCCCTCTAACCTTAGTCTGTTCTATTGTCTCCTCTAACCTTAGTCTGTTCTATTGTCTCCCTCTAACCTTAGTCTGTTCTATTGTCTCCCTCTAACCTTAGTCTGTTCTATTGTCTCCCTCTAACCTTAGTCTGTTCTATTGTCTCCCTCTAACCTTAGTCTGTTCTATTGTCTCTAACCTTAGTCTGTTCTATTGTCTCTAACCTTAGTCTGTTCTATTGTCTCCCTCTAACCTTAGTCTGTTCTATTGTCTCCCTCTAACCTTAGTCTGTTCTATTGTCTCTAACCTTAGTCTGTTCTATTGTCTCCCTCTAACCTTAGTCTGTTCTATTGTCTCTAACCTTAGTCTGTTCTATTGTCTCCCTCTAACCTTAGTCTGTTCTATTGTCTCCCTCTAACCTTAGTCTGTTCTATTGTCTCTAACCTTAGTCTGTTCTATTGTCTCTAACCTTAGTCTGTTCTATTGTCTCCTCTAACCTTAGTCTGTTCTATTGTCTCCCTCTAACCTTAGTCTGTTCTATTGTCTCTAACCTTAGTCTGTTCTATTGTCTCCCTCTAACCTTAGTCTGTTCTATTGTCTCCCTCTAACCTTAGTCTGTTCTATTGTCTCCCTCTAACCTTAGTCTGTTCTATTGTCTCCCTCTAACCTTAGTCTGTTCTATTGTCTCCCTCTAACCTTAGTCTGTTCTATTGTCTCCCTCTAACCTTAGTCTGTTCTATTGTCTCCCTCTAACCTTAGTCTGTTCTATTGTCTCCCTCTAACCTTAGTCTGTTCTATTGTCTCCCTCTAACCTTAGTCTGTTCTATTGTCTCCCTCTAACCTTAGTCTGTTCTATTGTCTCCCTCTAACCTTAGTCTGTTCTATTGTCTCCCTCTAACCTTAGTCTGTTCTATTGTCTCTAACCTTAGTCTGTTCTATTGTCTCTAACCTTAGTCTGTTCTATTGTCTCCCTCTAACCTTAGTCTGTTCTATTGTCTCTAACCTTAGTCTGTTCTATTGTCTCTAACCTTAGTCTGTTCTATTGTCTCTAACCTTAGTCTGTTCTATTGTCTCCCTAACCTTAGTCTGTTCTATTGTCTCCCTCTAACCTTAGTCTGTTCTATTGTCTCTAACCTTAGTCTGTTCTATTGTCTCCCTCTAACCTTAGTCTGTTCTATTGTCTCCCTCTAACCTTAGTCTGTTCTATTGTCTCCCTCTAACCTTAGTCTGTTCTATTGTCTCCCTCTAACCTTAGTCTGTTCTATTGTCTCCTCTAACCTTAGTCTGTTCTATTGTCTCCCTCTAACCTTAGTCTGTTCTATTGTCTCCCTCTAACCTTAGTCTGTTCTATTGTCTCCCTCTAACCTTAGTCTGTTCTATTGTCTCCCTCTAACCTTAGTCTGTTCTATTGTCTCCCTCTAACCTTAGTCTGTTCTATTGTCTCCCTCTAACCTTAGTCTGTTCTATTGTCTCCCTCTAACCTTAGTCTGTTCTATTGTCTCCCTCTAACCTTAGTCTGTTCTATTGTCTCTAACCTTAGTCTGTTCTATTGTCTCCCTCTAACCTTAGTCTGTTCTATTGTCTCTAACCTTAGTCTGTTCTATTGTCTCCCTCTAACCTTAGTCTGTTCTATTGTCTCTAACCTTAGTCTGTTCTATTGTCTCCCTCTAACCTTAGTCTGTTCTATTGTCTCCCTCTAACCTTAGTCTGTTCTATTGTCTCCCTCTAACCTTAGTCTGTTCTATTGTCTCCCTCTAACCTTAGTCTGTTCTATTGTCTCTAACCTTAGTCTGTTCTATTGTCTCTAACCTTAGTCTGTTCTATTGTCTCCCTCTAACCTTAGTCTGTTCTATTGTCTCCCTCTAACCTTAGTCTGTTCTATTGTCTCTAACCTTAGTCTGTTCTATTGTCTCCCTCTATCCTTAGTCTGTTCTATTGTCTCTAACCTTAGTCTGTTCTATTGTCTCCCTCTAACCTTAGTCTGTTCTATTGTCTCCCTCTAACCTTAGTCTGTTCTATTGTCTCTAACCTTAGTCTGTTCTATTGTCTCTAACCTTAGTCTGTTCTATTGTCTCCCTCTAACCTTAGTCTGTTCTATTGTCTCCCTCTAACCTTAGTCTGTTCTATTGTCTCTAACCTTAGTCTGTTCTATTGTCTCCCTCTAACCTTAGTCTGTTCTATTGTCTCCCTCTAACCTTAGTCTGTTCTATTGTCTCCCTCTAACCTTAGTCTGTTCTATTGTCTCCCTCTAACCTTAGTCTGTTCTATTGTCTCTAACCTTAGTCTGTTCTATTGTCTCCCTCTAACCTTAGTCTGTTCTATTGTCTCCCTCTAACCTTAGTCTGTTCTATTGTCTCTAACCTTAGTCTGTTCTATTGTCTCCCTCTAACCTTAGTCTGTTCTATTGTCTCTAACCTTAGTCTGTTCTATTGTCTCCCTCTAACCTTAGTCTGTTCTATTGTCTCTAACCTTAGTCTGTTCTATTGTCTCCCTCTAACCTTAGTCTGTTCTATTGTCTCCCTCTAACCTTAGTCTGTTCTATTGTCTCCCTCTAACCTTAGTCTGTTCTATTGTCTCCCTCTAACCTTAGTCTGTTCTATTGTCTCCCTCTAACCTTAGTCTGTTCTATTGTCTCCATCTAACCTTGGTCTGTTCTATTGTCTCCCTCTAACCTTAGTCTGTTCTATTGTCTCCCTCTATCCTTAGTCTGTTCTATTGTCTCCCTCTAACCTTAGTCTGTTCTATTGTCTCCCTCTAACCTTAGTCTGTTCTATTGTCTCTAACCTTAGTCTGTTCTATTGTCTCTAACCTTAGTCTGTTCTATTGTCTCCCTCTAACCTTAGTCTGTTCTATTGTCTCCCTCTAACCTTAGTCTGTTCTATTGTCTCTAACCTTAGTCTGTTCTATTGTCTCCCTCTATCCTTAGTCTGTTCTATTGTCTCTAACCTTAGTCTGTTCTATTGTCTCCCTCTAACCTTAGTCTGTTCTATTGTCTCCCTCTAACCTTAGTCTGTTCTATTGTCTCTAACCTTAGTCTGTTCTATTGTCTCTAACCTTAGTCTGTTCTATTGTCTCCCTCTAACCTTAGTCTGTTCTATTGTCTCCCTCTAACCTTAGTCTGTTCTATTGTCTCTAACCTTAGTCTGTTCTATTGTCTCCCTCTAACCTTAGTCTGTTCTATTGTCTCCCTCTAACCTTAGTCTGTTCTATTGTCTCCCTCTAACCTTAGTCTGTTCTATTGTCTCCCTCTAACCTTAGTCTGTTCTATTGTCTCCCTCTAACCTTAGTCTGTTCTTGTCTCCCTCTAACCTTGGTCTGTTCTATTGTCTCCCTCTAACCTTAGTCTGTTCTATTGTCTCCCTCTAACCTTAGTCTGTTCTATTGTCTCCCTCTAACCTTAGTCTGTTCTATTGTCTCCATCTAACCTTAGTCTGTTCTATTGTCTCCCTCTAACCTTAGTCTGTTCTATTGTCTCCCTCTATCCTTAGTCTGTTCTATTGTCTCCCTCTAACTTAGTCTGTTCTATTGTCAAATCAAATCAAGTCAATTGTTTATAAGCCCTTTAACCTCAGCTGATATCTCAAAGTCTGTACAGAAACCCAGCCTAAAACCCCTAACCAAGCAATGCAGGTGGAGAAGCCCTGGCTAGGAAAAACTCCCTAGAAAGGCCTATACCTAGGAAGTTCTAGAGAGGTAACCAGGCTTGTGGGTGGCCAGTCCTCTTCTGGCTGTGCCTGTGGAGATTAAACAGAACATGTCAAGATGTTCAATGTTCCTTAAAGACCAGCTATGGTCGAATAATATAGGCAGTAACAGTTGTGAAACTAGAGCCTCTAACCAGTCAGGTGGAATTGAAACTGGAGCTGCAGCATGGCCAGGTAGACTGGGGTCAGCAAGGAGTCTCATGTCAGGTGTCTGGGTCATGGTCTAGCTCAGGTCTGTTTGAAACTCTAACACAGCAGCATGTCAGGTGGACTGGGGTCAGCAAGGAGTCCTCATCTTGTCAGGTAGTCCTGGGTCATGGTCTAGGTCTAGGTCCTCTAAGAGAGTCTGAAATTGAGAAGAGAGAATTAGAGTCTGTTCCACTTAGATTCACACAGGACACAATAGGTCTGGAGAAGTACTCCAGATATAACAAACTGACCCTAAGCCCCCGACACATAAACTACTGCAGCATAAATACTGGAGCATAAATATCCTTAGTCTGTTCTATTGTCTCCATCTAACCTTAGTCTGTTCTATTGTCTCCCTCTAACCTTAGTCTGTCCTATTGTCTCCCTCTAACCTTAGTCTGTTCTATTGTCTCTAACCTTAGTCTGTTCTATTGTCTCTAACCTTAGTCTGTTCTATTGTCTCCCTCTATCCTTAGTCTGTTCTATTGTCTCTAACCTTAGTCTGTTCTATTGTCTCTAACCTTGGTCTGTTCTATTGTCTCTAACCTTGGTCTGTTCTATTGTCTCCCTCTATCCTTAGTCTGTTCTATTGTCTCCCTCTAACCTTGGTCTGTTCTATTGTCTCTAACCTTAGTCTGTTCTATTGTCTCCCTCTATCCTTAGTCTGTTCTATTGTCTCCCTCTACCTTAGTCTGTTCTATTGTCTCCCTCTAACCTTAGTCTGTTCTATTGTCTCCTCTAACCTTAGTCTGTTCTATTGTCTCTAACCTTAGTCTGTTCTATTGTCTCCCTCTAACCTTAGTCTGTTCTATTGTCTCCCTCTAACCTTAGTCTGTTCTATTGTCTCTAACCTTAGTCTGTTCTATTGTCTCCCTCTAACCTTAGTCTGTTCTATTGTCTCCCTCTAACCTTAGTCTGTTCTATTGTCTCCCTCTAACCTTAGTCTGTTCTATTGTCTCCCTCTAACCTTAGTCTGTTCTATTGTCTCCCTCTAACCTTGTCTGTTCTATTGTCTCCCTCTAACCTTAGTCTGTTCTATTGTCTCCCTCTAACCTTAGTCTGTTCTATTGTTCCTCTAACCTTAGTCTGTTCTATTGTCTTCCTCTAACCCAAGTCTGTTCTATTGTCTCCCTCTAACCTTAGTCTGTTCTATTGTCTCCCTCTAACCTTAGTCTGTTCTATTGTCTCCCTCTAACCTTAGTCTGTTCTATTGTCTCCCTCTAACCTTAGTCTGTTCTATTGTCTCCCTCTAACCTTAGTCTGTTCTATTGTCTCTAACCTTAGTCTGTTCTATTGTCTCCCTCTAACCTTAGTCTGTTCTATTGTCTCTAACCTTAGTCTGTTCTATTGTCTCCCTCTAACCTTAGTCTGTTCTATTGTCTCCTCTAACCTTAGTCTGTTCTATTGTCTCCCTCTAACCTTAGTCTGTTCTATTGTCTCCCTCTAACCTTAGTCTGTTCTATTGTCTCCCTCTAACCTTAGTCTGTTCTATTGTCTCCCTCTAACCTTAGTCTGTTCTATTGTCTCCCTCTAACCTTAGTCTGTTCTATTGTCTCCCTCTAACCTTAGTCTGTTCTATTGTCTCCCTCTAACCTTAGTCTGTTCTATTGTCTCCCTCTAACCTTAGTCTGTTCTATTGTCTCCCTCTAACCTTAGTCTGTTCTATTGTCTCTAACCTTAGTCTGTTCTATTGTCTCTAACCTTAGTCTGTTCTATTGTCTCCCTCTAACCTTAGTCTGTTCTATTGTCTCTAACCTTAGTCTGTTCTATTGTCTCTAACCTTAGTCTGTTCTATTGTCTCCCTCTAACCTTAGTCTGTTCTATTGTCTCCCTCTAACCTTAGTCTGTTCTATTGTCTCTAACCTTAGTCTGTTCTATTGTCTCCCTCTATCCTTAGTCTGTTCTATTGTCTCCCTCTAACCTTAGTCTGTTCTATTGTCTCCCTCTAACCTTAGTCTGTTCTATTGTCTCCCTCTAACCTTAGTCTGTTCTATTGTCTCTAACCTTAGTCTGTTCTATTGTCTCCCTCTATCCTTAGTCTGTTCTATTGTCTCCCTCTAACCTTAGTCTGTTCTATTGTCTCTAACCTTAGTCTGTTCTATTGTCTCCCTCTAACCTTAGTCTGTTCTATTGTCTCTAACCTTAGTCTGTTCTATTGTCTCCCTCTATCCTTAGTCTGTTCTATTGTCTCTAACCTTAGTCTGTTCTATTGTCTCCCTCTAACCTTAGTCTGTTCTATTGTCTCCCTCTAACCTTAGTCTGTTCTATTGTCTCCCTCTAACCTTAGTCTGTTCTATTGTCTCCCTCTAACCTTAGTCTGTTCTATTGTCTCCCTCTAACCTTAGTCTGTTCTATTGTCTCCCTCTAACCTTAGTCTGTTCTATTGTCTCCCTCTAACCTTAGTCTGTTCTATTGTCTTCCTCTAACCCAAGTCTGTTCTATTGTCTCCCTCTAACCTTAGTCTGTTCTATTGTCTCCCTCTAACCTTAGTCTGTTCTATTGTCTCCCTCTAACCTTAGTCTGTTCTATTGTCTCCCTCTAACCTTAGTCTGTTCTATTGTCTCCCTCTAACCTTAGTCTGTTCTATTGTCTCCCTCTAACCTTAGTCTGTTCTATTGTCTCTAACCTTAGTCTGTTCTATTGTCTCCCTCTAACCTTAGTCTGTTCTATTGTCTCTAACCTTAGTCTGTTCTATTGTCTCCCTCTATCCTTAGTCTGTTCTATTGTCTCCTCTAACCTTAGTCTGTTCTATTGTCTCCCTCTAACCTTAGTCTGTCCTATTGTCTCCCTCTAACCTTAGTCTGTTCTATTGTCTCCCTCTAACCTTAGTCTGTTCTATTGTCTCCCTCTAACCTTAGTCTGTTCTATTGTCTCCCTCTAACCTTAGTCTGTTCTATTGTCTCCCTCTAACCTTAGTCTGTTCTATTGTCTCCCTCTAACCTTAGTCTGTTCTATTGTCTCCCTCTAACCTTAGTCTGTTCTATTGTCTCCCTCTAACCTTAGTCTGTTCTATTGTCTCTAACCTTAGTCTGTTCTATTGTCTCTAACCTTAGTCTGTTCTATTGTCTCCCTCTAACCTTAGTCTGTTCTATTGTCTCCCTCTAACCTTAGTCTGTTCTATTGTCTCTAACCTTAGTCTGTTCTATTGTCTCTAACCTTAGTCTGTTCTATTGTCTCCCTCTAACCTTAGTCTGTTCTATTGTCTCCCTCTAACCTTGGTCTGTTCTATTGTCTCTAACCTTAGTCTGTTCTATTGTCTCCCTCTATCCTTAGTCTGTTCTATTGTCTCCCTCTAACCTTAGTCTGTTCTATTTTCTCCCTCTATCCTTAGTCTGTTCTATTGTCTCCATCTAACCTTAGTCTGTTCTATTGTCTCCCTCTAACCTTAGTCTGTCCTATTGTCTCCCTCTAACCTTAGTCTGTTCTATTGTCTCCCTCTAACCTTAGTCTGTTCTATTGTCTCCCTCTAACCTTAGTCTGTTCTATTGTCTCCCTCTAACCTTAGTCTGTTCTATTGTCTCCATCTAACCTTAGTCTGTTCTATTGTCTCCCTCTAACCTTAGTCTGTTCTATTGTCTCCCTCTAACCTTGGTCTGTTCTATTGTCTCCCTCTAACCTTAGTCTGTTCTATTGTCTCCCTCTAACCTTAGTCTGTTCTATTGTCTCTAACCTTAGTCTGTTCTATTGTCTCTAACCTTAGTCTGTTCTATTGTCTCCCTCTAACCTTAGTCTGTTCTATTGTCTCCCTCTAACCTTAGTCTGTTCTATTGTCTCTAACCTTGGTCTGTTCTATTGTCTCTAACCTTGGTCTGTTCTATTGTCTCCCTCTATCCTTAGTCTGTTCTATTGTCTCCCTCTAACCTTGGTCTGTTCTATTGTCTCTAACCTTAGTCTGTTCTATTGTCTCCCTCTATCCTTAGTCTGTTCTATTGTCTCCCTCTAACCTTAGTCTGTTCTATTGTCTCCCTCTAACCTTAGTCGTTTCTATTGTCTCCCTCTAACCTTAGTCTGTTCTATTGTCTCCCTCTAACCTTAGTCTGTTCTATTGTCTCCCTCTAACCTTAGTCTGTTCTATTGTCTCCCTCTAACCTTAGTCTGTTCTATTGTCTCTAACCTTAGTCTGTTCTATTGTCTCTAACCTTAGTCTGTTCTATTGTCTCCCTCTAACCTTAGTCTGTTCTATTGTCTCCCTCTAACCTTAGTCTGTTCTATTGTCTCTAACCTTAGTCTGTTCTATTGTCTCCCTCTATCCTTAGTCTGTTCTATTGTCTCCCTCTAACCTTAGTCTGTTCTATTGTCTCCCTCTAACCTTAGTCTGTTCTATTGTCTCCCTCTAACCTTAGTCTGTTCTATTGTCTCTAACCTTAGTCTGTTCTATTGTCTCCCTCTATCCATAGTCTGTTCTATTGTCTCCCACTATCCTTAGTCTGTTCTATTGTCTCTAACCTTGGTCTGTTCTATTGTCTCCCTCTAACCTTAGTCTGTTCTATTGTCTCTAACCTTAGTCTGTTCTATTGTCTCCCTCTATCCTTAGTCTGTTCTATTGTCTCTATCCTTAGTCTGTTCTATTGTCTCCCTCTAACCTTAGTCTGTTCTATTGTCTCCCTCTAACCTTAGTCTGTTCTATTGTCTCCCTCTAACCTTAGTCTGTTCTATTGTCTCCCTCTAACCTTAGTCTGTTCTATTGTCTCCCTCTAACCTTAGTCTGTTCTATTGTCTCCCTCTAACCTTAGTCTGTTCTATTGTCTCCCTCTAACCTTAGTCTGTTCTATTGTCTTCTCTAACCTTAGTCTGTTCTATTGTCTCCCTCTAACCTTAGTCTGTTCTATTGTCTCCCTCTAACCTTAGTCTGTTCTATTGTCTCCCTCTAACCTTAGTCTGTTCTATTGTCTCCCTCTAACCTTAGTCTGTTCTATTGTCTCCCTCTAACCTTAGTCTGTTCTATTGTCTCTATCCTTAGTCTGTTCTATTGTCTCCCTCTAACCTTAGTCTGTTCTATTGTCTCCCTCTAACCTTAGTCTGTTCTATTGTCTCTAACCTTAGTCTGTTCTATTGTCTCTAACCTTAGTCTGTTCTATTGTCTCCCTCTAACCTTAGTCTGTTCTATTGTCTCCCTCTAACCTTAGTCTGTTCTATTGTCTCCCTCTAACCTTAGTCTGTTCTATTGTCTCCCTCTAACCTTAGTCTGTTCTATTGTCTCTAACCTTAGTCTGTTCTATTGTCTCTAACCTTAGTCTGTTCTATTGTCTCTAACCTTAGTCTGTTCTATTGTCTCTAACCTTAGTCTGTTCTATTGTCTCCCTCTAACCTTAGTCTGTTCTATTGTCTCTAACCTTAGTCTGTTCTATTGTCTCTATCCTTAGTCTGTTCTATTGTCTCCATCTAACCTTAGTCTGTTCTATTGTCTCCCTCTAACCTTAGTCTGTTCTATTGTCTCCCTCTAACCTTAGTCTGTTCTATTGTCTCCCTCTAACCTTAGTCTGTTCTATTGTCTCCCTCTAACCTTAGTCTGTTCTATTGTCTCCCTCTAACCTTAGTCTGTTCTATTGTCTCCCTCTACCTTAGTCTGTTCTATTGTCTCCCTCTAACCTTAGTCTGTTCTATTGTCTCCCTCTAACCTTAGTCTGTTCTATTGTCTCCCTCTAACCTTAGTCTGTTCTATTGTCTCCCTCTAACCTTAGTCTGTTCTATTGTCTCTAACCTTAGTCTGTTCTATTGTCTCTAACCTTAGTCTGTTCTATTGTCTCCCTCTAACCTTAGTCTGTTCTATTGTCTCCCTCTAACCTTAGTCTGTTCTATTGTCTCTAACCTTAGTCTGTTCTATTGTCTCTAACCTTAGTCTGTTCTATTGTCTCCCTCTATCCTTAGTCTGTTCTATTGTCTCCCTCTAACCTTAGTCTGTTCTATTGTCTCTAACCTTAGTCTGTTCTATTGTCTCCCTCTAACCTTAGTCTGTTCTATTGTCTCCCTCTAACCTTAGTCTGTTCTATTGTCTCCCTCTAACCTTAGTCTGTTCTATTGTCTCCTCTAACCTTAGTCTGTTCTATTGTCTCCCTCTAACCTTAGTCTGTTCTATTGTCTCCCTCTAACCTTAGTCTGTTCTATTGTCTCCCTCTAACCTTAGTCTGTTCTATTGTCTCCCTCTAACCTTAGTCTGTTCTATTGTCTCCCTCTAACCTTAGTCTGTTCTATTGTCTCCCTCTAACCTTAGTCTGTTCTATTGTCTCCTCTAACCTTAGTCTGTTCTATTGTCTCCCTCTAACCTTAGTCTGTTCTATTGTCTCCCTCTAACCTTAGTCTGTTCTATTGTCTCCCTCTAACCTTAGTCTGTTCTATTGTCTCCCTCTAACCTTAGTCTGTTCTATTGTCTCCCTCTAACCTTAGTCTGTTCTATTGTCTCTAACCTTAGTCTGTTCTATTGTCTCCCTCTAACCTTAGTCTGTTCTATTGTCTCCCTCTAACCTTAGTCTGTTCTATTGTCTCTAACCTTAGTCTGTTCTATTGTCTCTAACCTTAGTCTGTTCTATTGTCTCCCTCTAACCTTAGTCTGTTCTATTGTCTCCCTCTAACCTTAGTCTGTTCTATTGTCTCCCTCTAACCTTAGTCTGTTCTATTGTCTCCCTCTAACCTTAGTCTGTTCTATTGTCTCTAACCTTAGTCTGTTCTATTGTCTCTAACCTTAGTCTGTTCTATTGTCTCTAACCTTAGTCTGTTCTATTGTCTCTAACCTTAGTCTGTTCTATTGTCTCCCTCTAACCTTAGTCTGTTCTATTGTCTCTAACCTTAGTCTGTTCTATTGTCTCTAACCTTAGTCTGTTCTATTGTCTCCTCTAACCTTAGTCTGTTCTATTGTCTCCCTCTAACCTTAGTCTGTTCTATTGTCTCCCTCTAACCTTAGTCTGTTCTATTGTCTCCCTCTAACCTTAGTCTGTTCTATTGTCTCCCTCTAACCTTAGTCTGTTCTATTGTCTCCCTCTAACCTTAGTCTGTTCTATTGTCTCCCTCTAACCTTAGTCTGTTCTATTGTCTCCCTCTAACCTTAGTCTGTTCTATTGTCTCCCTCTAACCTTAGTCTGTTCTATTGTCTCCCTCTAACCTTAGTCTGTTCTATTGTCTCTAACCTTAGTCTGTTCTATTGTCTCTAACCTTAGTCTGTTCTATTGTCTCCCTCTAACCTTAGTCTGTTCTATTGTCTCCCTCTAACCTTAGTCTGTTCTATTGTCTCTAACCTTAGTCTGTTCTATTGTCTCTAACCTTAGTCTGTTCTATTGTCTCCCTCTAACCTTAGTCTGTTCTATTGTCTCCCTCTAACCTTAGTCTGTTCTATTGTCTCTAACCTTAGTCTGTTCTATTGTCTCCCTCTAACCTTAGTCTGTTCTATTGTCTCCCTCTAACCTTAGTCTGTTCTATTGTCTCCCTCTAACCTTAGTCTGTTCTATTGTCTCCCTCTAACCTTAGTCTGTTCTATTGTCTCCCTCTAACCTTAGTCTGTTCTATTGTCTCCCTCTAACCTTAGTCTGTTCTATTGTCTCTAACCTTAGTCTGTTCTATTGTCTCCCTCTAACCTTAGTCTGTTCTATTGTCTCCCTCTAACCTTAGTCTGTTCTATTGTCTCCCTCTAACCTTAGTCTGTTCTATTGTCTCCCTCTAACCTTAGTCTGTTCTATTGTCTCCCTCTAACCTTAGTCTGTTCTATTGTCTCCCTCTAACCTTAGTCTGTTCTATTGTCTCCCTCTAACCTTAGTCTGTTCTATTGTCTCTAACCTTAGTCTGTTCTATTGTCTCTAACCTTAGTCTGTTCTATTGTCTCCCTCTAACCTTAGTCTGTTCTATTGTCTCCCTCTAACCTTAGTCTGTTCTATTGTCTCTAACCTTAGTCTGTTCTATTGTCTCTAACCTTAGTCTGTTCTATTGTCTCCCTCTAACCTTAGTCTGTTCTATTGTCTCCCTCTAACCTTAGTCTGTTCTATTGTCTCTAACCTTAGTCTGTTCTATTGTCTCCCTCTAACCTTAGTCTGTTCTATTGTCTCCCTCTAACCTTAGTCTGTTCTATTGTCTCCCTCTAACCTTAGTCTGTTCTATTGTCTCCCTCTAACCTTAGTCTGTTCTATTGTCTCTAACCTTAGTCTGTTCTATTGTCTCCCTCTAACCTTAGTCTGTTCTATTGTCTCCCTCTAACCTTAGTCTGTTCTATTGTCTCTAACCTTAGTCTGTTCTATTGTCTCCCTCTAACCTTAGTCTGTTCTATTGTCTCTAACCTTAGTCTGTTCTATTGTCTCCCTCTAACCTTAGTCTGTTCTATTGTCTCTAACCTTAGTCTGTTCTATTGTCTCCCTCTAACCTTAGTCTGTTCTATTGTCTCCCTCTAACCTTAGTCTGTTCTATTGTCTCCCTCTAACCTTAGTCTGTTCTATTGTCTCCCTCTAACCTTGGTCTGTTCTATTGTCTCCCTCTAACCTTAGTCTGTTCTATTGTCTCCCTCTAACCTTAGTCTGTTCTATTGTCTCCCTCTAACCTTAGTCTGTTCTATTGTCTTCCTCTAACCCAAGTCTGTTCTATTGTCTCCCTCTAACCTTAGTCTGTTCTATTGTCTCTAACCTTAGTCTGTTCTATTGTCTCCCTCTAACCTTAGTCTGTTCTATTGTCTCTAACCTTGGTCTGTTCTATTGTCTCTAACCTTAGTCTGTTCTATTGTCTCCCTCTAACCTTAGTCTGTTCTATTGTCTCCCTCTAACCTTAGTCTGTTCTATTGTCTCTAACCTTAGTCTGTTCTATTGTCTCCCTCTATCCTTAGTCTGTTCTATTGTCTCCCTCTATCCTTAGTCTGTTCTATTGTCTCTAACCTTGGTCTGTTCTATTGTCTCCCTCTAACCTTAGTCTGTTCTATTGTCTCTAACCTTAGTCTGTTCTATTGTCTCCCTCTAACCTTAGTCTGTTCTATTGTCTCTAACCTTAGTCTGTTCTATTGTCTCCCTCTAACCTTAGTCTGTTCTATTGTCTCCCTCTAACCTTAGTCTGTTCTATTGTCTCCCTCTAACCTTAGTCTGTTCTATTGTCTCCCTCTAACCTTGGTCTGTTCTATTGTCTCCCTCTAACCTTAGTCTGTTCTATTGTCTCCCTCTAACCTTAGTCTGTTCTATTGTCTCCCTCTAACCTTAGTCTGTTCTATTGTCTCCTCTAACCTTAGTCTGTTCTATTGTCTCCCTCTAACCTTAGTCTGTTCTATTGTCTCCCTCTAACCTTAGTCTGTTCTATTGTCTCCCTCTAACCTTAGTCTGTTCTATTGTCTCCCTCTAACCTTAGTCTGTTCTATTGTCTCCCTCTAACCTTAGTCTGTTCTATTGTCTCCCTCTATCCTTAGTCTGTTCTATTGTCTCTAACCTTAGTCTGTTCTATTGTCTCCCTCTAACCTTAGTCTGTTCTATTGTCTCTAACCTTAGTCTGTTCTATTGTCTCCCTCTAACCTTAGTCTGTTCTATTGTCTCCCTCTATCCTTAGTCTGTTCTATTGTCTCCCTCTAACCTTAGTCTGTTCTATTGTCTCCCTCTAACCTTAGTCTGTTCTATTGTCTCCCTCTAACCTTAGTCTGTTCTATTGTCTCCCTCTAACCTTAGTCTGTTCTATTGTCTCCCTCTAACCTTAGTCTGTTCTATTGTCTCCTCTAACCTTGGTCTGTTCTATTGTCTCCCTCTAACCTTAGTCTGTTCTATTGTCTCCCTCTAACCTTAGTCTGTTCTATTGTCTCCCTCTAACCTTAGTCTGTTCTATTGTCTCCCTCTAACCTTAGTCTGTTCTATTGTCTCTAACCTTAGTCTGTTCTATTGTCTCTAACCTTAGTCTGTTCTATTGTCTCCCTCTAACCTTAGTCTGTTCTATTGTCTCCCTCTAACCTTAGTCTGTTCTATTGTCTCTAACCTTAGTCTGTTCTATTGTCTCTAACCTTAGTCTGTTCTATTGTCTCCCTCTATCCTTAGTCTGTTCTATTGTCTCCCTCTAACCTTAGTCTGTTCTATTGTCTCTAACCTTAGTCTGTTCTATTGTCTCCCTCTAACCTTAGTCTGTTCTATTGTCTCCCTCTAACCTTAGTCTGTTCTATTTCTCCCTCTAACCTTAGTCTGTTCTATTGTCTCCTCTAACCTTAGTCTGTTCTATTGTCTCCCTCTAACCTTAGTCTGTTCTATTGTCTCCCTCTAACCTTAGTCTGTTCTATTGTCTCCCTCTAACCTTAGTCTGTTCTATTGTCTCCCTCTAACCTTAGTCTGTTCTATTGTCTCCCTCTAACCTTAGTCTGTTCTATTGTCTCCTCTAACCTTAGTCTGTTCTATTGTCTCCCTCTAACCTTAGTCTGTTCTATTGTCTCCCTCTAACCTTAGTCTGTTCTATTGTCTCCCTCTAACCTTAGTCTGTTCTATTGTCTCCCTCTAACCTTAGTCTGTTCTATTGTCTCTAACCTTAGTCTGTTCTATTGTCTCTAACCTTAGTCTGTTCTATTGTCTCCCTCTAACCTTAGTCTGTTCTATTGTCTCCCTCTAACCTTAGTCTGTTCTATTGTCTCTAACCTTAGTCTGTTCTATTGTCTCTAACCTTAGTCTGTTCTATTGTCTCCCTCTAACCTTAGTCTGTTCTATTGTCTCCCTCTAACCTTAGTCTGTTCTATTGTCTCTAACCTTAGTCTGTTCTATTGTCTCCCTCTAACCTTAGTCTGTTCTATTGTCTCCCTCTAACCTTAGTCTGTTCTATTGTCTCCCTCTAACCTTAGTCTGTTCTATTGTCTCCCTCTAACCTTAGTCTGTTCTATTGTCTCCCTCTAACCTTAGTCTGTTCTATTGTCTCCCTCTAACCTTAGTCTGTTCTATTGTCTCCCTCTAACCTTAGTCTGTTCTATTGTCTCTAACCTTAGTCTGTTCTATTGTCTCTAACCTTAGTCTGTTCTATTGTCTCCCTCTAACCTTAGTCTGTTCTATTGTCTCCCTCTAACCTTAGTCTGTTCTATTGTCTCTAACCTTAGTCTGTTCTATTGTCTCCCTCTATCCTTAGTCTGTTCTATTGTCTCCCTCTAACCTTAGTCTGTTCTATTGTCTCCCTCTAACCTTAGTCTGTTCTATTGTCTCCCTCTAACCTTAGTCTGTTCTATTGTCTCTAACCTTAGTCTGTTCTATTGTCTCCCTCTATCCTTAGTCTGTTCTATTGTCTCCCTCTAACCTTAGTCTGTTCTATTGTCTCTAACCTTAGTCTGTTCTATTGTCTCCCTCTAACCTTAGTCTGTTCTATTGTCTCTAACCTTAGTCTGTTCTATTGTCTCCCTCTATTAGTCTGTTCTATTGTCTCTAACCTTAGTCTGTTCTATTGTCTCCCTCTAACCTTAGTCTGTTCTATTGTCTCCCTCTAACCTTAGTCTGTTCTATTGTCTCCCTCTAACCTTAGTCTGTTCTATTGTCTCCCTCTAACCTTAGTCTGTTCTATTGTCTCCCTCTAACCTTAGTCTGTTCTATTGTCTCCCTCTAACCTTAGTCTGTTCTATTGTCTCCCTCTAACCTTAGTCTGTTCTATTGTCTTCTCTAACCTTAGTCTGTTCTATTGTCTCCCTCTAACCTTAGTCTGTTCTATTGTCTCCCTCTAACCTTGTCTGTTCTATTGTCTCCCTCTAACCTTAGTCTGTTCTATTGTCTCCCTCTAACCTTAGTCTGTTCTATTGTCTCCCTCTAACCTTAGTCTGTTCTATTGTCTCTATCCTTAGTCTGTTCTATTGTCTCCCTCTAACCTTAGTCTGTTCTATTGTCTCCCTCTAACCTTAGTCTGTTCTATTGTCTCTAACCTTAGTCTGTTCTATTGTCTCTAACCTTAGTCTGTTCTATTGTCTCCCTCTAACCTTAGTCTGTTCTATTGTCTCCCTCTAACCTTAGTCTGTTCTATTGTCTCCCTCTAACCTTAGTCTGTTCTATTGTCTCCCTCTAACCTTAGTCTGTTCTATTGTCTCTAACCTTAGTCTGTTCTATTGTCTCTAACCTTAGTCTGTTCTATTGTCTCTAACCTTAGTATGTTCTATTGTCTCTAACCTTAGTCTGTTCTATTGTCTCCCTCTAACCTTAGTCTGTTCTATTGTCTCTAACCTTAGTCTGTTCTATTGTCTCTATCCTTAGTCTGTTCTATTGTCTCCATCTAACCTTAGTCTGTTCTATTGTCTCCCTCTAACCTTAGTCTGTCCTATTGTCTCCCTCTAACCTTGGTCTGTTCTATTGTCTCCCTCTAACCTTAGTCTGTTCTATTGTCTCCCTCTAACCTTAGTCTGTTCTATTGTCTCCCTCTAACCTTAGTCTGTTCTATTGTCTCCTCTACCTTAGTCTGTTCTATTGTCTCCCTCTAACCTTAGTCTGTTCTATTGTCTCCCTCTAACCTTAGTCTGTTCTATTGTCTCCCTCTAACCTTAGTCTGTTCTATTGTCTCCCTCTAACCTTAGTCTGTTCTATTGTCTCTAACCTTAGTCTGTTCTATTGTCTCTAACCTTAGTCTGTTCTATTGTCTCCCTCTAACCTTAGTCTGTTCTATTGTCTCCCTCTAACCTTAGTCTGTTCTATTGTCTCTAACCTTAGTCTGTTCTATTGTCTCTAACCTTAGTCTGTTCTATTGTCTCCCTCTAACCTTAGTCTGTTCTATTGTCTCCCTCTAACCTTAGTCTGTTCTATTGTCTCTAACCTTAGTCTGTTCTATTGTCTCCCTCTAACCTTAGTCTGTTCTATTGTCTCCCTCTAACCTTAGTCTGTTCTATTGTCTCCCTCTAACCTTAGTCTGTTCTATTGTCTCCCTCTAACCTTAGTCTGTTCTATTGTCTCCCTCTAACCTTAGTCTGTTCTATTGTCTCCCTCTAACCTTAGTCTGTTCTATTGTCTCCCTCTAACCTTAGTCTGTTCTATTGTCTCCCTCTAACCTTAGTCTGTTCTATTGTCTCCCTCTAACCTTAGTCTGTTCTATTGTCTCCCTCTAACCTTAGTCTGTTCTATTGTCTCCCTCTAACCTTAGTCTGTTCTATTGTCTCCCTCTAACCTTAGTCTGTTCTATTGTCTCTCTCCTTAGTCTGTTCTATTGTCTCCCTCTAACCTTAGTCTGTTCTATTGTCTCCCTCTAACCTTAGTCTGTTCTATTGTCTCTAACCTTAGTCTGTTCTATTGTCTCTAACCTTAGTCTGTTCTATTGTCTCCCTCTAACCTTAGTCTGTTCTATTGTCTCCCTCTAACCTTAGTCTGTTCTATTGTCTCCCTCTAACCTTAGTCTGTTCTATTGTCTCCCTCTAACCTTAGTCTGTTCTATTGTCTCTAACCTTAGTCTGTTCTATTGTCTCTAACCTTAGTCTGTTCTATTGTCTCTAACCTTAGTCTGTTCTATTGTCTCTAACCTTAGTCTGTTCTATTGTCTCCCTCTAACCTTAGTCTGTTCTATTGTCTCTAACCTTAGTCTGTTCTATTGTCTCTAACCTTAGTCTGTTCTATTGTCTCCCTCTAACCTTAGTCTGTTCTATTGTCTCCCTCTAACCTTAGTCTGTTCTATTGTCTCCCTCTAACCTTAGTCTGTTCTATTGTCTCCCTCTAACCTTAGTCTGTTCTATTGTCTCCCTCTAACCTTAGTCTGTTCTATTGTCTCCCTCTAACCTTAGTCTGTTCTATTGTCTCCCTCTAACCTTAGTCTGTTCTATTGTCTCCCTCTAACCTTAGTCTGTTCTATTGTCTCCCTCTAACCTTAGTCTGTTCTATTGTCTCCCTCTAACCTTAGTCTGTTCTATTGTCTCCCTCTAACCTTAGTCTGTTCTATTGTCTCTAACCTTAGTCTGTTCTATTGTCTCTAACCTTAGTCTGTTCTATTGTCTCCCTCTAACCTTAGTCTGTTCTATTGTCTCCCTCTAACCTTAGTCTGTTCTATTGTCTCCCTCTAACCTTAGTCTGTTCTATTGTCTCTAACCTTAGTCTGTTCTATTGTCTCCCTCTATCCTTAGTCTGTTCTATTGTCTCCCTCTAACCTTAGTCTGTTCTATTGTCTCCCTCTAACCTTAGTCTGTTCTATTGTCTCCCTCTAACCTTAGTCTGTTCTATTGTCTCCCTCTAACCTTAGTCTGTTCTATTGTCTCCCTCTAACCTTAGTCTGTTCTATTGTCTCCCTCTAACCTTAGTCTGTTCTATTGTCTCCCTCTAACCTTAGTCTGTTCTATTGTCTCCCTCTAACCTTAGTCTGTTCTATTGTCTCCTCTAACCTTAGTCTGTTCTATTGTCTCCCTCTAACCTTAGTCTGTTCTATTGTCTCCCTCTAACCTTAGTCTGTTCTATTGTCTCCCTCTAACCTTAGTCTGTTCTATTGTCTCCCTCTAACCTTAGTCTGTTCTATTGTCTCTAACCTTAGTCTGTTCTATTGTCTCTAACCTTAGTCTGTTCTATTGTCTCCCTCTAACCTTAGTCTGTTCTATTGTCTCCCTCTAACCTTAGTCTGTTCTATTGTCTCTAACCTTGGTCTGTTCTATTGTCTCTAACCTTGGTCTGTTCTATTGTCTCCCTCTAACCTTAGTCTGTTCTATTGTCTCCCTCTAACCTTAGTCTGTTCTATTGTCTCTAACCTTAGTCTGTTCTATTGTCTCCCTCTAACCTTAGTCTGTTCTATTGTCTCCCTCTAACCTTAGTCTGTTCTATTGTCTCCCTCTAACCTTAGTCTGTTCTATTGTCTCCCTCTAACCTTAGTCTGTTCTATTGTCTCCCTCTAACCTTAGTCTGTTCTATTGTCTCCCTCTAACCTTAGTCTGTTCTATTGTCTCCCTCTAACCTTAGTCTGTTCTATTGTCTCTAACCTTAGTCTGTTCTATTGTCTCTAACCTTAGTCTGTTCTATTGTCTCCCTCTAACCTTAGTCTGTTCTATTGTCTCCCTCTAACCTTAGTCTGTTCTATTGTCTCTAACCTTAGTCTGTTCTATTGTCTCCCTCTAACCTTAGTCTGTTCTATTGTCTCCCTCTAACCTTAGTCTGTTCTATTGTCTCCCTCTAACCTTAGTCTGTTCTATTGTCTCCCTCTAACCTTAGTCTGTTCTATTGTCTCTAACCTTAGTCTGTTCTATTGTCTCCCTCTAACCTTAGTCTGTTCTATTGTCTCCCTCTAACCTTAGTCTGTTCTATTGTCTCTAACCTTAGTCTGTTCTATTGTCTCCCTCTAACCTTAGTCTGTTCTATTGTCTCTAACCTTAGTCTGTTCTATTGTCTCCCTCTAACCTTAGTCTGTTCTATTGTCTCTATCCTTAGTCTGTTCTATTGTCTCCCTCTAACCTTAGTCTGTTCTATTGTCTCCCTCTAACCTTAGTCTGTTCTATTGTCTCCCTCTAACCTTAGTCTGTTCTATTGTCTCCCTCTAACCTTAGTCTGTTCTATTGTCTCCCTCTAACCTTAGTCTGTTCTATTGTCTCCCTCTAACCTTAGTCTGTTCTATTGTCTCCCTCTAACCTTAGTCTGTTCTATTGTCTCCTCTAACCTTAGTCTGTTCTATTGTCTCCCTCTAACCTTAGTCTGTTCTATTGTCTCCCTCTAACCTCAGTCTGTTCTATTGTCTCCCTCTAACCTTAGTCTGTTCTATTGTCTCCCTCTAACCTTAGTCTGTTCTATTGTCTCCCTCTATCCTTAGTCTGTTCTATTGTCTCTATCCTTGGTCTGTTCTATTGTCTCCCTCTAACCTTAGTCTGTTCTATTGTCTCCCTCTAACCTTAGTCTGTTCTATTGTCTCTAACCTTAGTCTGTTCTATTGTCTCTAACCTTAGTCTGTTCTATTGTCTCCCTCTAACCTTAGTCTGTTCTATTGTCTCCCTCTAACCTTAGTCTGTTCTATTGTCTCCCTCTAACCTTAGTCTGTTCTATTGTCTCCCTCTAACCTTAGTCTGTTCTATTGTCTCTAACCTTAGTCTGTTCTATTGTCTCTAACCTTAGTCTGTTCTATTGTCTCTAACCTTAGTCTGTTCTATTGTCTCTAACCTTAGTCTGTTCTATTGTCTCCCTCTAACCTTAGTCTGTTCTATTGTCTCTAACCTTAGTCTGTTCTATTGTCTCCCTCTAACCTTAGTCTGTTCTATTGTCTCTAACCTTAGTCTGTTCTATTGTCTCTAACCTTGGTCTGTTCTGTCTCTAACCTTAGTCTGTTCTATTGTCTCTAACCTTAGTTGTTCTTTGTCTCTTAACCTTGTCTGTTCTATTGTCTCCCTCTAACCTTAGTCTGTTCTATTGTCTCCCTCTAACCTTAGTCTGTTCTATTGTCTCCCTCTAACCTTAGTCTGTTCTATTGTCTCCCTCTAACCTTAGTCTGTTCTATTGTCTCCCTCTAACCTTAGTCTGTTCTATTGTCTCTAACCTTAGTCTGTTCTATTGTCTCTAACCTTAGTCTGTTCTATTGTCTCCCTCTAACCTTAGTCTGTTCTATTGTCTCTAACCTTAGTCTGTTCTATTGTCTCCCTCTAACCTTAGTCTGTTCTATTGTCTCTAACCTTAGTCTGTTCTATTGTCTCCCTCTACCTTAGTCTGTTCTATTGTCTCTAACCTTAGTCTGTTCTATTGTCTCCCTCTAACCTTAGTCTGTTCTATTGTCTCCCTCTAACCTTAGTCTGTTCTATTGTCTCCCTCTAACCTTAGTCTGTTCTATTGTCTCCCTCTAACCTTAGTCTGTTCTATTGTCTCCCTCTAACCTTAGTCTGTTCTATTGTCTCCCTCTAACCTTAGTCTGTTCTATTGTCTCCCTCTAACCTTAGTCTGTTCTATTGTCTTCCTCTAACCCAAGTCTGTTCTATTGTCTCCCTCTAACCTTAGTCTGTTCTATTGTCTCCCTCTAACCTTTGTCTGTTCTATTGTCTCCCTCTAACCTTAGTCTGTTCTATTGTCTCCTCTAACCTTAGTCTGTTCTATTGTCTCCCTCTATCCTTAGTCTGTTCTATTGTCTCTATCCTTAGTCTGTTCTATTGTCTCCCTCTAACCTTAGTCTGTTCTATTGTCTCCCTCTAACCTTAGTCTGTTCTATTGTCTCTAACCTTAGTCTGTTCTATTGTCTCTAACCTTAGTCTGTTCTATTGTCTCCCTCTAACCTTAGTCTGTTCTATTGTCTCCCTCTAACCTTAGTCTGTTCTATTGTCTCCCTCTAACCTTAGTCTGTTCTATTGTCTCCCTCTAACCTTAGTCTGTTCTATTGTCTCTAACCTTAGTCTGTTCTATTGTCTCTAACCTTAGTCTGTTCTATTGTCTCTAACCTTAGTCTGTTCTATTGTCTCCCTCTAACCTTAGTCTGTTCTATTGTCTCTAACCTTAGTCTGTTCTATTGTCTCCCTCTAACCTTAGTCTGTTCTATTGTCTCTAACCTTAGTCTGTTCTATTGTCTCTAACCTTAGTCTGTTCTATTGTCTCTAACCTTAGTCTGTTCTATTGTCTCTAATCTTAGTTGTTATTTTGTCTCTTACCTTGTTCTGTTCTATTGTCTCCCTCTAACCTTAGTCTGTTCTATTGTCTCCCTCTAACCTTAGTCTGTTCTATTGTCTCCCTCTAACCTTAGTCTGTTCTATTGTCTCCCTCTAACCTTAGTCTGTTCTATTGTCTCCCTCTAACCTTAGTCTGTTCTATTGTCTCTAACCTTAGTCTGTTCTATTGTCTCTAACCTTAGTCTGTTCTATTGTCTCCCTCTAACCTTAGTCTGTTCTATTGTCTCTAACCTTAGTCTGTTCTATTGTCTCCCTCTAACCTTAGTCTGTTCTATTGTCTCTAACCTTAGTCTGTTCTATTGTCTCCCTCTAACCTTAGTCTGTTCTATTGTCTCTATCCTTAGTCTGTTCTATTGTCTCCCTCTAACCTTAGTCTGTTCTATTGTCTCCCTCTAACCTTAGTCTGTTCTATTGTCTCCCTCTAACCTTAGTCTGTTCTATTGTCTCCCTCTAACCTTAGTCTGTTCTATTGTCTCCCTCTAACCTTAGTCTGTTCTATTGTCTCCCTCTAACCTTAGTCTGTTCTATTGTCTCCCTCTAACCTTAGTCTGTTCTATTGTCTTCCTCTAACCCAAGTCTGTTCTATTGTCTCCCTCTAACCTTAGTCTGTTCTATTGTCTCCCTCTAAACTCTGTCTGTTCTATTGTCTCCCTCTAACCTTAGTCTGTTCTATTGTCTCCCTCTAACCTTAGTCTGTTCTATTGTCTCCCTCTATCCTTGGTCTGTTCTATTGTCTCTATCCTTGGTCTGTTCTATTGTCTCCCTCTAACCTTAGTCTGTTCTATTGTCTCCCTCTAACCTTAGTCTGTTCTATTGTCTCTAACCTTAGTCTGTTCTATTGTCTCTAACCTTAGTCTGTTCTATTGTCTCCCTCTAACCTTAGTCTGTTCTATTGTCTCCCTCTAACCTTAGTCTGTTCTATTGTCTCCCTCTAACCTTAGTCTGTTCTATTGTCTCCCTCTAACCTTAGTCTGTTCTATTGTCTCTAACCTTAGTCTGTTCTATTGTCTCTAACCTTAGTCTGTTCTATTGTCTCTAACCTTAGTCTGTTCTATTGTCTCTAACCTTAGTCTGTTCTATTGTCTCCCTCTAACCTTAGTCTGTTCTATTGTCTCTAACCTTAGTCTGTTCTATTGTCTCCCTCTAACCTTAGTCTGTTCTATTGTCTCTAACCTTAGTCTGTTCTGTTGTCTCTAACCTTGTCTGTTCTATTGTCTCTAACCTTGGTCTGTTCTATTGTCTCTAATCTTAGTTGTTCTTTTGTCTCTTACCTTGTTCTGTTCTATTGTCTCCCTCTAACCTTAGTCTGTTCTATTGTCTCCCTCTAACCTTAGTCTGTTCTATTGTCTCCCTCTAACCTTAGTCTGTTCTATTGTCTCCCTCTAACCTTAGTCTGTTCTATTGTCTCCCTCTAACCTTAGTCTGTTCTATTGTCTCTAACCTTAGTCTGTTCTATTGTCTCTAACCTTAGTCTGTTCTATTGTCTCCCTCTAACCTTAGTCTGTTCTATTGTCTCTAACCTTAGTCTGTTCTATTGTCTCCCTCTAACCTTAGTCTGTTCTATTGTCTCTAACCTTAGTCTGTTCTATTGTCTCCCTCTAACCTTAGTCTGTTCTATTGTCTCTAACCTTAGTCTGTTCTATTGTCTCTAACCTTAGTCTGTTCTATTGTCTCTAACCTTAGTCTGTTCTATTGTCTCCCTCTAACCTTAGTCTGTTCTATTGTCTCTAACCTTGGTCTGTTCTGTTGTCTCTAACCTTGGTCTGTTCTGTTGTCTCTAACCTTGGTCTGTTATATTGTCTCTAATCTTAGATTGTTCTTTTGTCTCTTACCTTGTTCTGTTCTGTTGCCTCTAACCTTAGTCTGTTCTATTGTCTCCCTCTAACCTTAGTCTGTTCTGTTGTCTCTAACCTTAGTCTGTTCTGTTGTCTCTAACCTTGGTCTGTTATATTGTCTCTAATCTTAGATTGTTCTGTTGTCTCTAACCTTGGTCTGTTATATTGTCTCTAATCTTAGATTGTTCTGTTGCCTCTAACCTTAGTCTGTTCTATTGTCTCCCTCTAACCTTAGTCTGTTCTGTTGTCTCTAACCTTAGTCTGTTCTATTGTCTCCCTCTAACCTTAGTCTGTTCTGTTGTCTCTAACCTTGGTCTGTTATATTGTCTCTAATCTTAGATTGTTCTGTTGCCTCTAACCTTAGTCTGTTCTATTGTCTCCCTCTAACCTTAGTCTGTTCTATTGTCTCTAACCTTAGTCTGTTCTATTGTCTCCCTCTAACCTTAGTCTGTTCTGTTGTCTCTAACCTTGGTCTGTTATATTGTCTCTAACCTTAGTCTGTTCTATTGTCTCTAACCTTAGTATGTTCTATTGTCTCTAACCTTAGTCTGTTCTATTGTCTCCCTCTAACCTTAGTCTGTTCTATTGTCTCTAACCTTAGTCTGTTCTATTGTCTCCCTCTAACCTTAGTCTGTTCTATTGTCTCTAACCTTGGTCTGTTCTGTTGTCTCTAACCTTGGTCTGTTCTGTTGTCTCTAACCTTGGTCTGTTATATTGTCTCTAATCTTAGATTGTTCTTTTGTCTCTTACCTTGTTCTGTTCTATTGTCTCCCTCTAACCTTAGTCTGTTCTATTGTCTCCCTCTAACCTTAGTCTGTTCTATTGTCTCCCTCTAACCTTAGTCTGTTCTATTGTCTCCCTCTAACCTTAGTCTGTTCTATTGTCTCCCTCTAACCTTAGTCTGTTCTATTGTCTCCCTCTAACCTTAGTCTGTTCTATTGTCTCTAACCTTAGTCTGTTCTATTGTCTCTAACCTTAGTCTGTTCTATTGTCTCCCTCTAACCTTAGTCTGTTCTATTGTCTCTAACCTTAGTCTGTTCTATTGTCTCCCTCTAACCTTAGTCTGTTCTATTGTCTCTAACCTTAGTCTGTTCTATTGTCTCCCTCTAACCTTAGTCTGTTCTATTGTCTCTAACCTTAGTCTGTTCTATTGTCTCTAACCTTAGTCTGTTCTATTGTCTCTAACCTTAGTCTGTTCTATTGTCTCCCTCTAACCTTAGTCTGTTTGTTGTCTCAACCTTGGTCCTGTTCTGTTGTCTCTAACCTTGGTCTGTATATTGTCTCTAATCTTAGATTGTTCTTTTGTCTCTTACCTTGTCTGTTCTGTTGCCTCTAACCTTATGTCTGTTCTATTGTCTCCCTCTAACCTTAGTCTGTTCTGTTGTCTCTAACCTTAGTCTGTTCTGTTGTCTCTAACCTTGGTCTGTTATATTGTCTCTAATCTTAGATTGTTCTGTTGTCTCTAACCTTGGTCTGTTATATTGTCTCTAATCTTAGATTGTTCTGTTGCCTCTAACCTTAGTCTGTCTATTGTCTCCCTCTAACCTTAGTCTGTTCTGTTGTCTCTAACCTTAGTCTGTTCTATTGTCTCCCTCTAACCTTAGTCTGTTCCTGTTCGTCTCTAACCTTGGTCTGTTATATTGGTCTCTAATCTTAGATTGTTCTGTTGCCTCTAACCTTAGTCTGTTCTATTGTCTCCCTCTAACCTTAGTCTGTTCTGTTGTCTCTAACCTTAGTCTGTTCTATTGTCTCCCTCTAACCTTAGTCTGTTCTGTTGTCTCTAACCTTGGTCTGTTATTATTGTCTCTAATCTTAGTCTGTTTCTATTGTCTCTAACCTTAGATTGTTCTGTTGCCTCTAACCTTAAGTCTGTTCTATTGTCTCCCTCTAACCTTAGTCTGTTCTGTTGTCTCTAACCTTGGTCTGTTATATTGTCTCTAATCTTAGATTGTTCTGTTGCCATCTAACCTTAGTCCTGTTCTATTGTCTCCCTCTAACCTTAGTCTGTTCTGTTGTCTCTAACCTTAGTCTGTTCTATTGTCTCCCTCTAACCTTAGTCTGTTATATTGTCTCTAACCTTGGTCTGTTATATTGTCTCTAATCTTAGATTGTTCTGTTGTCTCTAACCTTAGTCTGTTCTATTGTCTCCCTCTAACCTTAGTCTGTTCTATTGTCTCCCTCTAACCGTAGTCTGTTCTATTGTCTCCCTCTATCCTTGGTCTGTTCTATTGTCTCTAACCTTAGTCTGTTCTATTGTCTCCCTCTAACCTTAGTCTGTTCTATTGTCTCTAACCTTAGTCTGTTCTATTGTCTCTAACCTTAGTCTGTTCTATTGTCTCTAACCTTAGTCTGTTCTATTGTCTCTAACCTTAGTCTGTTCTATTGTCTCCCTCTAACCTTAGTCTGTTCTATTGTCTCCCTCTAACCTTAGTCTGTTCTATTGTCTCCCTCTAACCTTAGTCTGTTCTATTGTCTCTAACCTTAGTCGTTCTATTGTCTCTAACCTTAGTCCTGTTCTATTGTCTCATAACCTTAGTCTGTTCGTATGTCTCGAACCTTAGTCTGTTCTAATTGTCTCTAACCTTAGTCGGTGTCTATTGTCTCTAACCTTAGTCTGTTCTATATGGTTCTCTAACCTTGGTCTGTTCGGTTTCTCTAACCTTGGTCTGTTCGTTGTCTCTCTCATAACGCTTGGATCCTGTTATAATTGTCCTTCTAATCTATGATTGATTCTTTGTCTCTTACCTTGTTCTGTTCATTGTCCCCTCTAACCTTAGTCTGTTCTATTGTCCTCCCTCTAACCTTAGTCTGTTCTATGTCTCCCTCTAACCTTAGTCTGTTCTATTGTCTCCCTCTAACTTAGTCTGTTCTATTGTCTCTAACCTTAGTCTGTTCTATTGTCTCTAACCTTCAGTCTGTTCTAATTGTCTCTAACCTTACGTCCTGTTCTACTTGTCTCCCTCTAAACCTTAGTCTGTTCCTATTGTCCTCCCTCTAACCTTAGTCTGTTTCTATTGTCCCCTCTAACCTTAGTCTGTTCTATTGTCTCCCTCTAACCTTAGTCCTGTTCTACTTGATCTCCCTCTAACCTTAGTCTGTTCTATTGTCTCTAAACCTTACGTCTGTTCTATTGTCTCTAACCTTAGTCTGTTCTATTGTCTCTAACACCTTAGTCTGTTCTTTGTCTCCCTCTAACCTTAGTCTGTTCTATTGTCTCCCTCTAACCCTTAGTGCTGTTCTATTGTCTCCCTCTAACCTTAGTCTGTTCTATTGTCTCGTAACCTTAGTCTGTTCTATTGTCTCTAACCTTAGTCTGTTCTATTGTCTCTAACCTTAGTCTGTTCTATTGTCTCTAACCTTGTGTCTTGTTCTATTGTCTCCCTCTAACCTTAGTCTGTTCTATTGTCTCCCTCTAACCTTAGTCTGTTCTATTGTCTCCCTCTAAACCTTAGTCTGTTCTATTGTCTCCCTCTAACCTTAGTCTGTTCTATTGTCTCTAACCTTAGTCTGTTCTATTGTCCTCTAACCTTAGTCTGTTCTATTGTCTCTAACCTTAGTCTGTTCTATTGTCTCTAACCTTAGTCTGTTCTATTGTCTCCCTCTATACCTTAGTCTGTTTCTATTGTCTCTACCTTGGTCTGTTCTGTTGTCTCTAACCTTGGTCTGTTCTGTTGTCTCTAACCTTGGTCTGTTATATTGTCTCTAATCTTAGATTGTTCTTTTGTCTCTTACCTTGTTCTGTTCTGTTGCCTCTAACCTTAGTCTGTTCTATTGTCTCCCTCTAACCTTAGTCTGTTCTATTGTCTCCCTCTAACCTTAGTCTGTTCTATTGTCTCCCTCTAACCTTAGTCTGTTCTATTGTCTCCCTCTAACCTTAGTCTGTTCTATTGTCTCTAACCTTAGTCTGTTCTATTGTCTCTACCTTAGTCTGTTCTATTGTCTCTAACCTTAGTCTGTTCTATTGTCTCCCTCTAACCTTAGTCTGTTCTATTGTCTCCCTCTAACCTTAGTCTGTTCTATTGTCTCCCTCTAACCTTAGTCTTTTCTATTGTCTCCCTCTAACCTTAGTCTGTTCTATTGTCTCCCTCTAACCTTCGTCTGTTCTATTGTCTCTAACCTTAGTCTGTTCTATTGTCTCTAACCTTAGTCTGTTCTATTGTCTCTAACCTTAGTCTGTTCTATTGTCTCCCTCTAACCTTAGTCTGTTCTATTGTCTCCCTCTAACCTTAGTCTGTTCTATTGTCTCCTCTAACCTTAGTCTGTTCTATTGTCTCTAACCTTAGTCTGTTCTATTGTCTCTAACCTTAGTCTGTTCTATTGTCTCTAACCTTAGTCTGTTCTATTGTCTCTAACCTTGGTCTGTTCTATTGTCTCCCTCTAACCTTAGTCTGTTCTATTGTCTCCCTCTAACCTTAGTCTGTTCTATTGTCTCCCTCTAACCTTAGTCTGTTCTATTGTCTCCCTCTAACCTTAGTCTGTTCTATTGTCTCCCTCTAACCTTAGTCTGTTCTATTGTCTCCCTCTAACCTTAGTCTGTTCTGTTGTCTCTAACCTTGGTCTGGTCTGTTGTCTCTTACCTTGTTCTGTTCTTTTGTCTCTAACCTTGGTCTGTTCTTTTGTCTCTTACCTTGTTCTGTTCTGTTGCCTCTAACCTTAGTCTGTTCTATTGTCTCCCTCTAACCTTAGTCTGTTCTGTTGTCTCTAACCTTGGTCTGTTCTATTGTCTCTAATCTTAGATTGTTCTGTTGCCTCTAACCTTGGTCTGGTCTGTTGTCTCTTACCTTTTTGTCTTTTCTATTGTCTTTAACTTTGATGTGTTCTATTGTATCTAACCTTGGTCTGTTCTATTGTATCTAACCTTGGTCTGTTCTTTTGTCTCTAACCTTGGTCTGTTCTTTTGTCTCTAACCTTAGTCTGTTCTATTGTCTTTAACCTTAGTCTGTTCTTTTGTCTCTAACCTTGGTCTGTTCTATTGTATCTAACCTTGGTCTGTTCTTTTGTCTCTAACCTTGGTCTGTTCTATTGTCTCAGTATTAGGTTTGTTATATTGTCTCCCTTCCCTGTGGTGTTGTCGTGTTGTCTGTGATGTAGTTGTGTTGTCTGTGGTGTAGTCATGTTATCTGTGGTGTAGTCGTGGTGTATTCGTGTTGTCATGTTGTCTGTGGTGTATTCGTGTTGTCATGTTGTCTGTGGTGTATTCGTGTTGTCTTGTTGTCTGTGGTGTAGTCGTGTTGTCTGTGGTGTAGTTGTGTTATCTGTGGTGTAGTCTTGGTGTCTGTGTTGTGGTGTCTGTGGTGTAGTCGTATTGTCTGTGGTGTAGTTGTGTTATTTGTGTTGTAGTCGTAGTGTCTGTTGTGTGGTGTAGGTGGTGTAGTCGCATTGTCTGTGCTCTAGCTGTGTAGTCAGTTTGGTTGGCCAACACAGTCTCTGCCATTCCAAGTAGGCAGCAAAGCAAGACAGGTTAACTCTGCCTCTGAAGGATGGATCTGTCTCATTTCACAGACAAGCTGTCTCTCTCTCTCTCTCTCTCTCTCTCTCTCTCTCTCTCTCTCTCTCTCTCTCTCTCTCTCTCTCTCTCTCTCTCTCTCTCTCTCTCTCTCTCTCTCTCTCTCTCTCTCTCTCTCGCCTCTCGCCTCTCGCTTTCTCTCTGTGTGTGCACGCATGTTGATGCATCAATGAACCTGTGATGACAAGAAGATGCCAGATGTGTGTCCACCCATAACGTGCCCCCTCTTCCCCTAAATTAAGACGTACCACATTCGAGCCACCTCACAGCCCCACACCAGAACCTGCCCACACTCCTGTGGGGGGATTGAGGGATGGAGGGGACGAAAACAATGGATTTCTATAATTGCCTCCCTATTTAACGAGCTAATTAGCACAGAGTGTTGCAACCTGAGGCGTTATTGAAATGACTCAGTCACAGTTCAGTAAAGCTTCTAATAGAGGGGGAGGATGGGGGAGGGAGGATGGGGGAGGGAGGATGGGGGAGGGAGGATGGGGGAGGGAGGATGGAGGGAGGGAGGATGGGGGAGGGAGGATGGGGGAGGGAGGATGGGGGAGGGAGGATGGGGAGGGAGGATGGGGGAGGGAGGATGGAGGGAGGGAGGATGGGGGAGGGAGGATGGGGGAGGGAGGATGGGGGAGGGAGGATGGGGAGGGAGGATGGGGAGGGAGGATGGGGGAGGGAGGATGGGGGAGGGAGGATGGGGAGGGAGGATGGGGGAGGGAGGATGGAGGAGGGAGGATGGGGGAGGGAGGATGGAGGAGGGAGGATGGGGGAGGGAGGATGGGGGAGGGAGGATGGGGGAGGGAGGATGGAGGAGGGAGGATGGGGGAGGGAGGATGGGGGAGGGAGGATGGGGGAGGGAGGATGGAGGGACGCCGGTGGAACAGATGAGTCCAGGCTGGAATAATTGCATGTAACAAGCTCCCCACTGTACCCTCATCAGACTGGAGCTGTAGGTAGTGACAGGCAGGCAGACAGAGAGATAGGCAGACAAGCAGGTCGGTAGACAGACAGGCAGACAGACGGAAAGACAGATGGACAGACAGACAGACAGACAGGCTGCATGCGTGGAAGTGTAAAGCTGAGACTGCTCTGATTTCAGGGCCTCTGGGTAGCCAGGCCTGGACTCTGATAGAGAGGTAGAACTAGAGTTTACAGCAGTCATTCTGGGTTCAACCAAAGTAATTATGGCCAACATAAACATAAACACTGTTCAGTATCGGTTGTCTCTGGGCAGTAACATGGTGTCTAGATCTTGGGCAAACTATAATATGTGTGTGCGTGTGCAGGTGTTTGGGCATGTTGTAATGTCTCCGTGCTGTAGTCCTGGGTGACAGTCTTTCCCCCCCACTCAGCAATAGCTGCATTTGGAATATCCTGTGAATTCACGACCTCTCTAGTTAGGAAACATTAAAATCACAACTGATCGCCGGCTGCTTTCTAGAAATGAATGTTTTTTTTTTGTAATCCTCTGGTGTATCATGCTGTAGGAACATGGAGTGGAGAAAATGTTCCCAAGTTTTTTCTCCACATGATAAAACCGCTGTAAAACTACTAAAACAGGGAGGGGAGACAGTGAGCTGACTGTGCGTGGCTCCAAGTTGTTTAGTTTACTAAGGCATTTTTCACTGCATTCAAAGCCAATGCTACTGAGGCTTGTGAAAATTCTCAGCTGTTAGATATTAAAGCTGGAGAGGAGATTGGTTTTGATTGGGTTTGGATTTAGCGAGAAGTTTGCATGACATTTTCTTTCACTAACCACGTTTCCATTCCGGTCATACCGACAGCTGTGTCGGAAACAGGACGTTTCAATAACATTTTATGAATTCAGACAGAAAATGTGTTAATTCGACTTGGTGGGATCTTTTTGTGTCGAAGAAATTAGGTATGGTGAGGAATGGTGGTAGAAACACCTTTATGTGCACATATTATATAATATAATAAGTATTAAAGTACACTTGGAGTCACGCGATGATACACTATATATACAAAAGTATGTGGACTCCCCTTCAAATAAGTGGATTTGACTATTTCAGCCATACCTGTTGTTGACAGGTGTATAAAATTGAGCACACAGCCATGCAATCTCCATAGACAAGCATTGGCAGTAGAATGGCCTTACTGAAGAACTTAGTGACTTTTAAAGTGGCACCGTCACAGGATGCCACATTTCCAGCTAGTCAGTTCGCCCTGCTAGAGCTGCCCGGGTCAACTGTAGGTGATGTTATCGTGAAGTCTAAACATCTAGGAGCAACAACGGCTCAGCCGTGAAGTGGTTGTCCACACAAGCTCACAGAACTAGACTGCCGAATGCAGAAACGCGTAGCGCATAAAAATCTTCTTTCCTAGGTTGCAACACTCATCACCGAGTTCCAAACTGCCTATGGAAGCAACGTCAGCACAATAACTTTTTGTCAGGGAGCTTCATGAAATGGGTTTCCATGGCGGAGCAGCCGAACACAAGCCTAAGTTCACAATGCACAATGTCAAGCGTCGGCTGGAGTGATGTAAAGCTCGCTGCCATTGGACTCTCAAGCAGTGGAAACAAATGATGAGTGATGAATCACTCTTCACCTTCTGGCAGCCCGACAGATGAATCTGGATTTGGCAGATGCCAGGGTGACGCTACCTGCTCCAATGCATAGTGCCAACTGTAAAGTTTGGTGGAGGAGGAATAATGGTCTGGGGCTGTTTTTCATGGTTCGTGCTAGGCCCCTTAGTTTCAGAAGGGGAAATCTTAACGCTACAGCATACAATGACATTCTAGACGATTCTGTGCTTCCAACTTTGTCGTAACAGTTTGGGGAAGGCCCTTTCCTGGTTCAACATGACAGTACCCCCGTGCAGAAAGTGAGGTCCATACAGAAATGGTTTGTCGAGATCAGTGAGGTAGAACTTGACTGGCCTGCACAGAGCCCTGACCTCAACCCCATTGAACACCTTTGAGTTGAATTGGAATGCCGACTGCGAGCCAGGCCTAATCGCCCAACATCAGTGCCCAACTTCACTAATGCTTGTGGCTGAATGGAAGCAAGTCCCTGCAGCAATGTTCGAACTTCTAGTGGAGGCTGTTATAGCAGCAAAGGGGGGACCAACTCCATGTTAATACCCATGATTTAGGAACAAGATGTTCGACGAGCAGGTGTCAACATGCTTTTAGCCTTGTAATGTATGTTGTGTGGTCATCCATCAATGACTCGGGAAACCATGAAGTTTATTAGTTTGCAGATTAAATAAGTTACGATGAATTTCACAAGGTGGTGAAAGTGCAAGGTGATGAGGTTGATGCTTCTTTCCAATAAATATCAATGGTTTTATTCTAGTGACATGATGATCGATGCTTGACTGCCATTTGACAAATAATAATAATAATCTCATCATGTAGACTAGCCTTCCTGCACTGTATCTGCCAGCTGTTGGCTGGAGCGTGACACACATGTGACAATTTGCTATTTTAACGCCACCGTTTTTGTGACAAAACTATCGATAGAGTTGAAAATGCGATGGAAACACAAGGAACTGTAGATTTTTATTCGGTACATGAAAATGTAAGTGAAAAAGTACATGTTTTGTGCACTTCCTCATCACGGACTGACTTTCTCTTATCTGCAATAAGTCTGTTTTACCACCATCAGTGGTGAAGAAATATATATTTTCTTTATGCAGATTTCTTTACGTTCTATCTCTAATGTCATCGTTCATTTTGTAAAACATCTTGTTCGAAAGATGATAACAGACTAGACTAGTTTATTGGATCATTACAAAGGGATAGTTCACTTCAAAAGTAGGATGTTTCATGTTTTCCTGCCTGCAAAAGTGGATCTCGACTTCAGACCACTTTTGTGCTGAAAAATGCCTCTAACTTATATTTTTGAGCTATTTTTAGAGTTGGTAGTTTAGTACCTTCATGGACTGTGAGGGGAGTTGGTCAATGGGGTATTTTTGATAAAAGCTCCCCTTAATTTGTCCCAGGAGGGAGAGGTAAATTAGATCTGACCCACCTGTTAAAGTGAACCCACAGCGTTGATATTTCCACTCACTTTTAACCCCTCCTCTCAAAAGCAAAGAAAATACAAGATTTAGTTTTATTTGTTCCCTTAAATGATGTAAATGAAGCAGCAGCTGTTTGAATTGGAGTTAAATTGCTTATTCAATATCTTTCTCATCAGCATGGGTTGTCTGCCCCCACTACTGCACTCTCCCTTTCTCCACTCTCCTACCTCCTACTCCCTCCACCTCCCCCTTTCTCCCCTCCTCCTCTGCCTCTGCCCTCCAACCTCCCCTAAAGGCGTTGGCATGCTTCCCATCCGAAACAGTTCGGAAGAGTTTGTACATACATGTATATTCAGATGACATTTTGTGATGTTTTTGTTCGTTTTTCGGCTGTTCAGGCACACAGTTTTCTGGAGGCAAGCCGCAATTCGGAGCCGAAGACTATGCCCCTTCGTGGGTGATTGGTTAACAGTAGGGATTCTTCAATAAAGTCTTTGTTGTCAATCAATGTGAGATGACACGTTTTCATGCACATTTTTTCATAGAGAAATATTGCAACAATACATCTTACATCTTAGTTAATGTAAAATTGCACGACTAAGATCAGCAAAAACTATTAATTACAGATTTTTAAAATGATCTTAGATTAATTCTGACTATTTTGAGGAAGTGAGGTCTTGGCTTCGGTGTCTTAAAATTGACAAACAGTACTATTGATGCTTTTTTTGTGTGAAGTGAAGATCTTTTAAGGGAGTACACTCGTTTACAACACTCGTTCGGTTCGGCTAGGCGCCAGCCGAACTGAAGCATGCTGACACCTTAAGTGGGTCTTTCATTTAAAAGTAAGCACATTAATTTTCCAAACACTGGCAAGATAAAGTGTCTCTTCCCAACAAATGAATAAATGGCTAAATAAATGAGCCAGAGAGCTGTAACACACACACACACACACACACACACACACACACACACACACACACACACACACACACACACACACACACACACACACACACACACACACACACACACACACACACACACACAAACACACACACACACACACACACACACACACACACACACACACACACACACACACACACACACACACACACACCAATAAACAGTGCTATTGAGATATCTGCTGAGGTCTGGCTCTGTACATCCTGTGACTGTTTATTTATTATTTGGTAAATCACTGCTTACCCCCAGGCTGTTAGGCTGCTCTGTGCAGGTAATTAGCTTAGCGTGTGTGTGTGTGTGTGTGGTGTAGTTGCTGCTGTGTTGTTAAGGATTCCTGAACAGTAAACATGATTGGGTGTATGTATGCAAGTGGGCCACTGTAGTGGCTGGTTCTGACTAATTACTGCTCTGGAGGAGAGGAGAGGATGGAAATGAAAGAGGGATTGAGAAGAGGGATAACCTTCCCGCAGGGCTCTCTTAGGGGCTGACGGGTGTTGTCGCCCACCTCTATCCTCCTCTCTCCCTCGCTCTCCTTCACCTGTTATTGCCCTAAGACAAGAACCACAGCTGTTTTCCCCCACTGCACCTCTTAACACACAGGATTCAACAGAACATTCAGATTCCATTTGTTGTCCTAATGAGTACCCACACTCTAGACTATATATACACAAACCATATACACTCACTCACACACACTAGCTACATTGACACGCCGACACACAAAACCCACACACATTCACATACACTACATATGCCCACACACACATCACACACACACACACACACACACACACACACACACACACACACACACACACACACACACACACACACACACACACACACACACACACACACACACACACACACACACACACACACACAACACAAACGTACATACATACACATTACACACACTCACATACAATTTTACATTCATAATTGCCTGCTGCTACTATGTCCTTTATTATCTATCCTGATTCCTAGTCACTTTACCCTGCCTTCATGTACATATTTACCTCAAATACCTTATTATTATCTATCCTGATGCCTAGTCACTTTACCCTGTCTTCATGTACATATTTACCTCAAATACCTTATTATTATCTATCCTGATGCCTAGTCACTTAACCCTGCCTTCATGTACATATCTACCTCAAATACCTTATTATTATCTATCCTGATTCCTAGTCACTTTACCCTGTCTTCATGTACACATTTACCTCAAATACCTTATTATTATCTATCCTGATGCCTAGTCACTTTACCATGCCTTCATGTACATACTGTATCTACCTCAACTACCTCGTACCTCTGCACATTGATCTGGTACTTCCTGTATATAGCTTCACATTGATCTGGTACTGGTACTTCCTGTATATAGCTCCACATTGATCTGGTACTGGTACTTCCTGTATATAGCTCTACATTGATCTGGTACTCCCTGTATATAGCTCCACATTGATCTGGTACGGGTACTCCCTGTATATAGCTCCACATTGATCTGGTACTGGTACTTCCTGTATATAGCTCCACATTGATCTGGTACTCCCTGTATATAGCTCCACATTGATCTGGTACTCCCTGTATATAGCTCCACAATGATCTGGTACTCCATGTATATAGCTCCACATTGGTCTGGTACTCCCTGTATATAGCTCCACAATGATCTGGTACTCCCTGTATATAGCTCCACATTGGTCTGGTACTCCCTGTATATAGCTCCACATTTATCTGGTACTCCCTGTATATAGCTCCACATTAATCTGGTACTGGTACTCCCTGTATATAGCTCCACAATGATCTGGTACTTCATGTATATAGCTCCACATTGATCTGGTACTGCTACTTCCTGTTTATAGCTCCATTATTGTGTATTTTATTCCTCTTTTGTTACCACTTTATTCTGCATTGTTGGGGAAGTCTCGTAATCAAGCATTTCACTGTAAAGTCTACACCAGTTGTATTCGGCGCATGTGACAAATACAATTTGATTTGATTTCAATCATTTTCAAATTTGTCAGCATCTAACATTCAGAAAATTCCATCTTCCCCAATGTGATTACTATACACACACCTGTCATAACATCAAACATACAGCAGCAGCAACACACCTACTCATTCAAGAGTTTTTCTTTATTTGGACTATGTTCTGCTATGTTCTACCTTCCGGCTGTGTAAGGGATATTTGACCAAGAAGGAGAGTGATGGAATGCTTCATGAGATGATCTGGCCTCCACAATCACTAGACCTCAACCCAAATTATATGGTTTGGGATGAGTTGGACCGCAGAGTGAAGGAAAAACAGCCAACAAGTGCTCAGCATATGTGGAAACTGCTTCAAGAGTGTTGGAAAAGCATTCCAGGTGAAGTTGGTTGAGAGAATGCCAAGAGTGTGCAAAGCTGTCATCAAGGGAAAGGGTGGCTACTTTGAAAAATCTCAAATATATTTTGATTTGTTTAACAAATGTTTGGTTGCTACATGATTCCCTATGTTTTATTTCGTAGTTTTGATGTCTTCACTATTATTCTACAATGTAGAAAATAGTAAAAATAAAGAAAAACCCTTGAATGAGTAGGTGTGCCCAAACTTTTGACTGGTACTATATGTGAGGTGTTAGTTATTCATGTTTCAAGTTTCAACCAGGGCACCAACTGCAGCTCTCCCCTCAGAGACTAAAAATATTTCTAAGTGTACTTCATTGAGGAGGAGGAGGCAACTGTTTGAAAAAAAATGACAGTCATGAAGACATTTCAAACGGTCAGGCCTATTTGTATTCCCTCTCCTTTCCCAGCTTTTATTCGTTTATTTAAAGCCAGGACATGACCTGGGGCCTAGCCGGAGAGAAGAAATGACATTTCACTTAGCTTATTTATTTCATCTGTTTTTGATAGCCAAACTGTTTCTAATTGTATTCATTCTCTCACCACCTTTTGTTATCTGTGGTATTTTTGGGCTGTCTAAAAAGGCTCATAAATGCCTTCTCAATACTTTTGGAGTGATATTTATGACTAGCAGGCATTGGATAATGTAGTGGTATTTGATTATTAGAAGGTATATTGGATAATGTAGTGGTATTTGATTAGAATCAGGTATATTGGATAATGTAGTGGTATTTGATTAGAATCAGGTATGTTGGATAATGTAGTGGTATTTGATTATTAGAAGGTATATTGGATAATGTAGTGGTATTTGATTAGAATCAGGTATATTGGATAATGTAGTGGTATTTGATTAGAATCAGGTATGTTGGATAATGTAGTGGTATTTGATTATTAGAAGGTATATTGGATAATGTAGTGGTATTTGATTAGAATCAGGTATATTGGATAATGTAGTGGTATTTGATTATTAGAAGGTATATTGGATAATGTAGTGGTATTTGATTAGAATCAGGTATATTGGATAATGTAGTGGTATTTGATTAGAATCAGGTATATTGGATAATGTAGTGGTATTTGATTAGAATCAGGTATATTGGATAATGTAGTGGTATTTGATTATTAGAAGGTATGTTGGATAATGTAGTGGTATTTGATTAGAATCAGGTATATTGGATAATGTAGTGGTATTCGATTAGAATCAGGTATATTGGATAATGTAGTGGTATTTGATTATTAGAAGGTATATTGGATAATGTAGTGGTATTTGATTAGAATCAGGTATGTTGGATAATGTGCATGAAGATACACACAATAATATGGTTATTGTGAAGAGTCAGATGAATATAATAGTTTGTTTAAAACATATATATGCTTTGCAAGAAGAATGATTTCCCTAATAATCCAGTTTACATGGACACATCTGAAATCAGGCTACTGATGGTACTTTTGATAAAAGTCAGTGACCATGTCCATTTTGTGAAACCTGTTTGAGTTCAGACATATAAAGGTTGTCTTTCTGAGATGCTTTAAAAGTTCTTCCCAAACTCACTTTACTAGCTCGTGAGAGAGAACGTCGATTTAAACTGTTTACATGTCATAATCATTCTAAAGATTTCTCAGAGAACCAGGTGTTTTAATTGGCAAATGTGTACTTTGATTATGACCTTACGCCTATTAAGATAAGCAGATTAAGGTGTTTGTTTACATGACTATTTACATACTCGGCCTTCTGCCATAATCAGTTTAATATCTCATTTTTAGTGTGCATGTAACCATAATCAAGTGTTATTATAAGGTGTATTGGATAATATGGTGGTTTTGATTATGAGGAGGGTAGTGTAGTGGTGAACACTGTATTGAAGGTAGTTGCTAATGGACGGGTATTGGCCTGCAGAGTGATATTGACAGACTGACTATGTTCAGGTTTAGCTTTATGTACTAATGGGAAGAACAGCCTTTTGAGAGATTTGATTCAAGCCAGACAGTGACAACATTTGTAACATGTTTGTTCCATCCCTTTTTAAGCATGTAATGCTTTTTTAAACACTACGATGTTAAACACGAAGATTAATTTGGTTTTTGATGGTCTCTCTTTTCCTCGCCCCCCCCTCCTAATCCCAACCCTGTTTTGTTTTTATGGCTTTCCCTGTGGAAATAACATCTGTTCATTTTATGGGTGAGGATCGGGCTTTTTAAGTGTGTTCTAAATTGGACTGCTTTAATGCCATCTCAATATTTTGTTTAGATGCTCAATTAGATTTGTAATTGCTCCTGGGTCATGATTACATTTATATTGGTTTTGCTGATTAATGCACAGCGTTTCTACTCCGCGGTCAGCAACCCCATGAAAATAAAATGCAACCCTTCATAGGCTGAGACCTAGCTGGGCAGGGAGTACATCACCAAAGGGCAAAGAGACTCTGTAAAATTCCAGATTCAACCTTTAGGAAGGCGGATTTACAACCTTATCTTCAGTGCTCTCTTCTGGAAACTGTTTAAGGCTGAACTCAGCACAGAGATCCTATCAAATGACTTCTAATATGGAATTCAATGGAATACAGGTACTGCACTTACCCTACGTGATGTCATCATTTAGAATCAGTTTGAATGCTCAGCAAAGGTCAGAATATTTAACAACTTTTAGAACGTAATGTGTGTGGGTGGGGGGGACAGTAAAAATGAGTCAACAGGAACAAGTAAAAAGGAGAAGATGATGAAGATCTTGGCAAAGAGGAAAACCCTCTGTCTAGTCATTCAGAAACAGTTAAGAGAGCGTTTCTATGGTGCTTACACTGATAACAGACTGATAGCAGTATGCTCCTGAGCATACTACTCTCCAATATCCAGTCTCTTGACAACAAGGTAGATGAAATCCGAGCAAGGGTTGCCTTCCAGAGAGACATCAGAGACTGTAATGTTCTTTGTTTCACTTTCTTTCATGGCTCACTCTGGATACGTCATCAGAGTCGGTACAGCCACCTGGTTTCTTCGCGCATCGCGCAGATAGAAACAAGCATCTCTCTGGTAAGAAGAAGGGCGGGGGTGTATGCCTTATGATTAATGAGTAGTGTTGTGATCATAACAACATACAGTAACTCAAGTCCTTTTGTTCACCTGATTTAGAATTCCTCACAATCGCATTATCTACCAAGAGAATTCTCTTCGATCATAATGACAGTGGTGTATATCCCCCCCCCCCAAGCAAACACATTGACGGCCCTGAAAGAACTTCATTCGACACTATGTAAACTGGAAACCACATATCCTGAGGTTGCATTTATTGTAGCTGGGGATTTTAACAAGACTAATCTGACAACAAGGCTCCCTAAATTCTATCAGCATATTGATTGCGCGACCCTGGCTGGCAAAACCCTGGATAATTGTTATTCTATGTTCTGCGACACATATAAGTCCCTCCCCCGCCCTCCTTTTGGAAAAGCTGACCATGACTCCATGTTGTTGCTCACAGCCTATAGACAGAAACTAAAACAGGAAGCACCCGCACTCAGGTCTGTTCAACACTGGTCCAACCAATTGGATTCCACGCTTCAGGATTGCTTCGATCAAGTGGACTGGGACCTGCTCCGCATAGCGTCGAACAACATTGATGAATACGCTGATTTGGTGAGCAAATTTATTAGCAAGTGCATTGGTGATGTTGTACCCATAGCGTCTATTAAAACATTCCCCAACCAGAAACCGTGGATTGATGGCAACATTTGCGCGAAACTGAAAGTGCATAACACTGCTTTTTATCAGGGCAAGGTGACAGGAAACATGACCGAATACAAACAGTGTAGCTATTCCCTCCGGAAGGCAATCAAACAAGCTAAGGGTCAGTATAGAGACAAAGTAGAGGGGCAGCTCGGGACTGAGGTAGCTCATAACTGAGAGGTAGCTCATGACCAAGGGGAAGCTCAGGCCTGAGGGGTAGCTTAGGACTGAGAGGAAGCTCAGGACTGAGAGGTAGCTCAGGACTGAGAGGTAGCTTAGGACTGAGAGGAAGCTCAGGACTGAGAGGTAGCTCAGGACTGAGAGGTAGCTCAGGACCGAGAGGTAGCTTAGGCTGGTTGACGGCTCTGGCAGCTTCTTGCTGACTGACGGCTCTGGCAGCTCCTGGCTGACAGGTGGCTCTGGCAGCTCCTGGCTGACTGGCGGCTCTGGCGGATCCTGGCCGAACGGCAGATCTGGCAGATCCTGGCCGAATGGCGGCTCTGGCGGATCCTGGCCGAACGGCGGCTCTGGTGGATCCTGGCAGACTGGCGGATCCTGGCAGACTGGCGGCTCTGGCGGCTCCTTGCTGACTGGCGGCGCTGGCGGCTCCTTAGTGACTGGCGGCCCTGGCGGCTCCTTGCTGACTTGCCCCCCTGGCGGCTCCTTGCTGACTGGCAGCTCTCGTGGCTCCTTGCTGACTGGCGGCTCTGGCGGCTCCTTGCAGACTGGCGTCTCCTTGCAGACTGGAGGCTCTGGCGTCTCCTTGCAGACTGGCGGCTCTGGCGGCTCCTGACAGATTGGAGACTCTAGCAGCTCCGGACAGGCGGAAGAATCTAGCAGCTCCGGACAGGCGGGAGACTCTAGCAGCTCCGGACAGGCGGGAGACTCTAGCACCTCCGGACAGGCGGGAGACTCTAGCAGCTCCGGACAGGCGGGAGACTCTAGCAGCTCCGGACAGGCGGTAGACTCTAACAGCTCCGGACAGGCGGGAGACTCTGGCAGCTTCGGACACGCGGGAGACTCTAGCAGCTCTGGACAGGCGGGAGACTCAGATGGCGCTGGGCAGACAGGCGGCACCTGGCAGTCGGGCAGCTCAGGCAGCGCTGGGCTGACGGGCAGCTCAGGCGGCGCTGGGCTGACGGGCAGCTCAGGCGGCGCTGGGCAGACTGGAGACTCCGACAGCGCTGGAGAGGAGGAAGGTTAGGGTCAAATTGTCTCCGTTCTTAAGGTTTGGGGTTATAAGTCCTTGATTCCAGATGTCAGGGAAATAACCTACACTCAGGATCAAATGAAAGTTTTAATAGAGCCAATTGAAATTTAGCATTTTTAGCATCAAATTTCGGATGCCATCAGGTCCGCATGCTTTTTAAATTTGAGGGCCTGAAGTTTCTTATAGAGCTCCTGGTCAGTAATTGGGGAGTCCAATGGATTTTGATTGTCCTTTATAGCTTTGGCATTGTTCTGCGTTTGTGTCAATTTGAACGGTGTTGTAGAGTGTTTTTTCTTCAATTTTGCCAATCGCTCTCTCTCTCTCTCTCTCTCTCTCTCTCTGTGTCTATCTCTCAGCCCACATGGTATAAGGCTAGGTGCTTTAAGCCGGTTTACTGAGTCAGACTCTGGTAATTCACTTCACTGCTCTCCTCTGACATCACAAAGAAAACACAAAGACACGGTTTGTCTGGTCGACTGCTTCATTCGTTTACTGCTGTATATTTGCTGACACTGACTGACTGACTAGCTATTCAAACCAACAGACACACACTAGTAACATCATCAATACTCATGGTGTGAAACAACACCAAGTCAAACATTGACTTCAAAGGAGAATTGTTGGGTGGATGTATTCTCTGCCTCTGTGTCAGGAAGAAGAACTGAACAAATGTTCTACATTTGAAATTTTCCTGGCTTCTATGTTTAGTTGGCGCTAAAAGTTTCACGATACTTAAGCCTATGTTTTAGGAATGCAAATGAGAATGCTATTTTTATGTGGAATGTTTTGTGCCAACACGAAGAAGAATGTGTCGAACTCCGTGGCTCTGATACCAACACCTCATCCTGCTCATACTGCTGTGAATGGACTCTGTTAGCTCGGGAGGGGGGTGTTTAATCCTCCGATTTCATTTTCCAAACTGACTTCTGTCAGCCTAAAGTGACTCAATAAAGGTACCTCCTCTAATACGTATTTTTTGTGTAGATTCTCTATACTATACTTGCTTGTTTTGTCACATTAACTGAAATTAGGCCAACTATTAGATTTTTGGCACCCAGGAAATGGCAATTTCTGCATAGCGCTTCTTTAATATTCTATGTTTGTGGACTACGACTCATTTATATAGATGGAGAGTTGATATCTTATGCGACGGGCAGAGAACCTATTCTTTCCTTCTGAGTGAAGTCCTATTCATGAGCCTGTATTTGCCTTTGAGGTCTGCACTGTATCTCTCTCTCTGTCTGTGTGAGGGGCTGTGAGGGACAACCTATTGATGATGATCACATTCGGCTTTTGGCCAAGCTGAATTTCCATCGCTCCTGGAGTTTTCCCACTCTTCATTTTGGTGAAATTGCACTTTACTGCATAATGGGAGTTAATATTTCTCATTGAAGTTACAAATTCCTTGCGTTTTCGATGCCAAGAGTGTATCTGTGTTTGTGTGTGTCTGTGTGCGCCCTAGCCGCAGTACTCTCCCCTGCTAGCTGAAAATCCCCTTTAATATCGAAGGCTTTTCTGGTCCCAGCAGATGCTGCCGGGGACTCAAACAAACAAATAAATTGTCATGTTGGATATTTCTACGAAAATGTCATCAACCTCTTTTCATCCATTTGGCTGCCAACTCATCTGTTGTGCCAGTGTGGCCTCCTGGTTTTTCCCAGGAGTGGGAAACCATATTGATGGAACCACACTGTACTGTACTTGTAATATACTGTTTTAACAGTCTAGTCTTCTGGCGCTTGTCTTTATTGATTTCTCTTTCGTGGATAGGGGCACGTATAGAAGCAGGAAAGCAAAATGCCATTTCAAAGATCATCTTGATTGTTATAATATTGTTGATTAGGATATGTTTGTGTTGGGCCTATGAAAATACATTCATTTTGATACAACTGTGGAGAAGGTCAATCAAGCCAAACTCTGTTGTGTTGTTTTCTTATTGCGGAGTCTTTGGCTGGTGCAGTATGGATACAGCCTTTTTGTTTGAGTCTCTGTTTTAGCTGAACATTTAAATCTAATCTAGATGCAATCCTCCGTCATGTCATTGTATTCTCTATTCTTACTGTTGTTTATTTATGAGAATACCAACTATATATATATACATAATGAGCAATTTTTATTTTCTTTGACATGAGTGCAGTAAACAAGAGGCTTGCTTTAGAAGTCCAATGAATGCAGCTGTTCTTTTCTCCAATTATGAGCTTGAGTACTTTTCATTTTATGCCGTGAGTTGTCCTCAGGCTTTGTTGAATGTTTTCAGTGAAAAGCATGTAGAACATACATTGTGTGGACAGTGTCTGGCTTAGCGGTTACCAGTTGGAAACTATAGTCTGGCTAAGAAAAAGATGAAGAGAGAAAAGTGCCGTGAAAACAGAGGACCAAGCAGACAGTCTTTGCACACCTTTAATCAATTGCCGGGCATTATAATGAAAAGAATATCTGTTCTCTATACGCACAAAGACCAGTGAAATGGAGGATAGAATATATATATCGGTTTGCCTCTTACTGTTGCCTTTCTGCCATGAAATACACATTTAAAGCTGGGGTGTTCTAGTTGTTCTCTGTATGGTATTGTTGATGGTGTATGGATGTTTTTTTTAAAAAGTATTTTCTATTAAAATATTATATTTTTCTGATATATGTGTGAGCCGGTCACATTCGTGCGCTGTAGTCTTACTAGTTCCTACAGAAAGAAAGATTATTATTTAAAAAATGATCATCCTTGTATTGCGGAAAATGTAGGCTAAATGGGAGGATTCAATATCTATTACAACTTTCCACTTTTGTTTTAATCTGGTCACTGCTTCAGGGTATTTGACAGGTGTAGTGGTTTAACATGAAAATTACCTCCATATTGCTGCCTCATCAACCATTTTACCCATGCCTTTTTGGATTTCATGTCTCGCACTGATAAAAGCAATTATTGTCCAAAGCCCTTCGCCTACACAGCTTTAATTGATGGTGGGTTGTTTCCCTTCCAGGAACATAGAATGGACCAGTTAAAGGCAATTTTGCATTAAAAATTGCCAATATAAATAGAATATACAGCCCTTGTAGATAGTAATACCAAAAAAATGTGTGAAGCACGTGCACCAGTAAGCAACGCCCCATCGAGTGCATGACGCAGCCTGTGATTTTGCCTGTGACGTTCGTTCAGATGAGGACTGAATCCGACAACATCTGGTGAAGATGCCGGTTCTACAAACAAGTAGCTATTACTCCTCGGCCTGAAATCCTAGAACACAAATATCTTCTTGAAGGTAATTGTCCTTTTAATACATGATTTTTGTTGGTAAAAGGCATGAACCTGGCATTGCTAGCTGATTTCTGACCTAATCATCTTACTTTACTAGCAACTGGCAAGCTGTATAAGGCAGCCTTAGATGTGATGAAAAATCAGTAGCTAAATTTGCTAAGCTGTCCATCTGATTTGATAAAGTTTATAAAAATGCAGTTCGTTAGCTAGCTAGCTGGCTACATTGAAACTGCTGCGGGATAGTTTGCTAACGCCCACCATCAGCCTGTATTCACCACCGTAGCTAGCTAAGTGGACTGTAGCTTGCAAGGTTTCTAGAAAATAACAGCTATATATTTGCTAGCATCATGACTGATCAAGCTAATGTGAGCTAGCTAGCTAACATGTATGTTTTCTGACATGACACAATCAGGCTTACTTTACATCTGACAGATATTTAGCTACCGTAGCTAGCTAGATAATAATGGTTTAGGATAATTGCGGTTTAGTTAATTATCTAGGTTGCTAGCTAAGTGTTAAACCCAGCTAGCTAACCAACTAGGCAATTATCAATGACACTCACTCTGCAACTTACCATACTTTTCTGAACAACTAGAATATCACGCCTGCTCTCGCTCTATGACTCACATCATCGGGGCGGCAGGGTAGCCTAGTGGTTAGAGCGTTGGACTAGTAACCGGAAGGTTGTGAGTTCAAACCCCCGAGCTGACAAGGTACAAATCTGTCGTTCTGCCCCTGAACAGGCAGTTAACCCACTGTTCCCAGGCCGTCATTGAAAATAAGAATTTGTTCTTAACTGACTTGCCTGGTTAAATAAAGGTAAAAAAATTAAAAATAAATAAAAAAGATTTACGCACACCTGCCACCATCATTACACGCATCAATGCTCCTTCACTTTGTTGAATGCCCCTCTATATCTGTGTGTTCCCCATGTCAGCATTATTGTCATTATGTTATTTTGTTCCCCCTGTCCAGACGTTGTTACTGTTTTGTTATATGTCTGCTTATCCATTAAATGTTCACTCCCTGTACTTGATTCTTGTCTCCAGCGTCTGTCCTTACGTAGACATTTCTTTCGCCAATCTCGACCGACTTCATTTTGCCTACTCCCATCTCTAGGTCTTCTTTCTTCCAGGTTGAAAATGATATGGCTGTAGTCCAGTGCTTCATTGTCAAAAGAAACCCACTCTCTCACAGCCATCTGGTGCAGTCAATGGCTCAACGTTCCAAAATTATTCACCGGAATCTACATCAAGCCAGGACAATGGTTATATTTCATGCCCAGAAGTATATATTCGATTAAATCTTCAATTTACAATGTCGGATAAATAAATAAAAAAGCTAGATACCTACTGTATATTCACTACTCATTATTATTATTTTTCAGAGGGGAACATGGCCTTTAATTGATGACTGACTCTGAGTTAAGAGAGAGACTGGGGGAGCATACTTTTTCACTGATTAAGAAGTACATTTTTAAAGTGGCATTCTAATGTTTTCTGCAGGACACCTTGACGGAAGTGGAATTGAATTGCCTGTCTCTGACACCGTTGGAGGTCTCCCTCTCTCATTAACTCCTCTCCTCTTCTCATTAAGCCCTCGTTGTGTCCACATGCCCCCCTCTTCACCTCAATTTCTCCTTATTTGTCGGCGATATCGGGATCAAGTTGCACAATTATCCCTAATGTTCTTTCATTTTGTTTACACGACTCAAAGCCTCGGGTGTGTCTGTTAATACTCAGGGACTCTCAACTGACTGGCTCAGCATTAGCCCTTCAGTTAACTGGCTCACCATTAGCCCTTCTTAAACGTTTTCCTGTCATAATAAAGCATCCACATTTTTTTCTCTCCTGTTTTTTACAAGCCAAAATACTCACTGAGCTGATCTCTGCCTCATCTCTTTCTTGACAGGATGTATTCAGAAACAATCTCCATGCTTCCCCCTATTTAGTAGGCCTATTGATTTTTCATAAGAACACCGGTTCACTACTGTATTTCTCACCACACATTGTTTAACAAATAATCAATTTATTCAGCTCTGTTTCTCGTCCCGCATTGAATTGATAGTGAGGAGTTTAATATTTCTGCTCTGTCTCAGAAAAGGCGATTGAAAAGAGCAGAAAATAGACAGGGTTCGGCTTAAGTAGAAAAATGTAGGCACACACACAGAAATATTTGAGGTAATTAAGCTAGAATCATTCATTTTTATAAACAAAAAATATATAGGTCGCACAGCAAAATGTTTAGGAACATGTGTGAGTAAAATGGTTGCCTGTAGAGCTCTGAAAGAGAGAATGTTGTCTGGCCATTGTATCCCTGGTGAGGTGAATGCTGTTGATTTGCTGACAGGCAGTCATAATATTGATACAATATAATACTTTACTTGAAGGTCTGTTTATGAACAGCCAATAAAGATTTTGAAATACTAAGCATTAGTTTAAATTCGTAATATAAACCAGAAATAGTCACCGAGACACCCAAAGCCAGTTGCTGTATCTCACTCTCCCATAAAGAGACTTAGTGTGTCTCTGCCGGCAGCAGCAGAGGATGTGAATGCTGTTTTATTCGTCTCTTTCCTGAATGGCTCTGGTGGCTTTACAAGACCTGAATTATTTATCCTTCTATAGGATTTACACACACTCCTTTCCTCCATACCTCCCCCTCCATCTCTGTCCACCTCTTTTCTCAGTCCTCCTCTTCTCATCGTCCTTTTATCTTTCTCTCTGTTCCCTTCCTTTCCCCATCTCCTCTACACCAATCTCTCCATGTTTCTACATTTACATTTTAGTCATTTACAAGACTCTAGAGTGACTTACAGTACAGTTCGTGCATTCGTCTTAAGATAGCTAGGTGGGACAACCACATATCACAGTCATAGTAAGTACATTTTTTCTCAATATAACACATTGTCATCCCTACTGCTTCTGATCTGGTGGACACATACTGAGTTTGTATATAATGTCTGAGTGTTGGAGTGTGCTCCTGGCTTATTGTAAATAAAATAAACAAATAAAATCGTGCCTTCTCGTTTGCTTAGTATAAGGAAATTGTGCCATCTGGTTTGCTTAGTATAAGAAAATCGTGCCTTCTCGTTTGCTTAGTATAAGGAAATTGAAGCATTTACTTGAACTTTTACTCAGGTATGACAATTGAGTACCTTTCCCACCACTATACTTAAGTACATTTAAAACCAGATAGTTTTTCACTTGTACTTGAGTCCTTTTCTACTTAGGTATAAGGTATCTTTACTTGTACTCAAATATGACAATTGAGTACTTTTCCCACCACTTTTAAAGATTCATTAGGGGTTATATATTGTTATACTCTTAGACCTAATTGTTCCATTGAGGCTTTTTGCTTTACATTTCAAACTGCCAATGAAGTTTAGGGTCGGGATGAAGACAGGTGTAGGCTATTGCCAGATAGTGTCTGTTCCTTACCAGGTGAACAATAAATAAATCGTAATAAACCTCAATGGATGGAAATAGATAGATGGATAGGCATAGTTGGTGTTGCATGTTCAAGGCCATATATTGTGATCCATGTGTTCATTTGTGGAGATGTTGCTGACATGCAGGACTGGTCAATGTTATGCATTATGGTAGGGCTGGGTGATAAAGACAAAATATTATTTCATGGTATAAAAATTACATAAAATGTATATTTTATATTTTGGAATATTAAAAGTTTTTGCTAAATTTGCTCACTGGTATTACCAGGCTGTATAGCTAGTTACATTTTCTCTGACTCAGTATATTTATTAGCTAGCTAGCCAGCTAACTAGCGATTAGCAATAGTGGCTAACACGATTTAGGCCAAACTTGCTAAGAAAAGACAAACTATATGTAAGAAACACAAACTAATAGTGTAATTATAGAACACTAGTGGATTTATATTAAGAATCAAAGTGAAAACAGCCTCATTGTCATCAACATTGTTGCATGTGCTGCATTGACCATGGAGACTGAACCCAAGTGTCTCGTGGTCGAGGAACAACAAATGGGCTCCTTGAGTGAAAGGGGTCGGGGCTAGGTCTGTGTGGAAAGCGGCATGGAGAGAGAGAGTGCAGAGAGAGATGTCTCGTAGCGGAGTAAAGTGTAAAAATGGATTTTACACACGCAGTATCACATTTAACAAACCAAACATTGAAATACTGTTATAGAAGGTAAAGTAAAAACCCAAACCGGTTTGTGCATCAATACCGGTATATCGTAAAATACTGTATTCCGCCCAGCCCTACATTGTGGTTAAAAATGTTGTTATGAATTCAGGCTTTTCAAACTCACACCCACAATAAGCTTATTTTATTATTGTTACTTTGTAGCTTGACTCATAATTTTTTTTTTTTTTACATTTCTGTACACTGTCATACTCAGACAATGAGAGCTTAACCTCCTCCCCTGACAACAGAATTTTAGACCATGCCAGTCTCTTACCCTCTCTTCTTCTCTCCCCTTTCATCCTCTCATCCATACTCCTCCTTTTAACCCCTAGTAATTGATTTGGGTTGAGTTTAGCTGTGGGAATAGACTGAATACTGCTAGAAGACCTTCTCCTTTCATTTCCAAGCCCCCTTCATTTCTTCACCTTCCATATAATTTGGTTGATATTTGGAAAGCTCCGTCTGTGTTCTATTCCACTGTGGCAACCCCCCCCCCCGCCCACCTTCTCACCCAGTCTTTTTATTTCTCACATGTTTGAAAGAAGGAGGAGTTCTAACATTCAAACGTTACTGACTTGATCAGAGGAGTGATGGTCTCTTTGAATCACTACCATGGTGTGCATGTGTGTGCATGTGTGTGTTTGCTTCTAGCACACAGTCTTATAATGGTCCTACTACTACTGTTGCCTCTGGGTCGTATCATGAATACTCCCCCTTCAGCGTGATACCCATGTCCTTACACCCCTCCCCTTCATTCTCTTCACCACTTTATTTACCCCTGTCTTCATCCTTCTGCTTCTCCATCCTTTATGAGTGAAGGTGCGTTGGGGAGTGATAGAAGGAGGAATATGGCACCAGAGATGTCCTCCAACTACTGCCCCCCTTCCTCTCTCCATCTCCTTCTCCCTACATCTCCTCCTCCCTCCCTCCATCTCCTTACCCCTTCCTTCCTCCATTTCCTTACCCCTTTCCTCCCTCCATCTCCTCCTCCCTCCCCGCCTTTCCTCCATCTCCCCCTCCTCCCTCCTCCCTCCTCCCTCCATCTCCTTACCCCTTCCTCCCTCCGTCTCCTCCCCCTTCCTCCCTCCATCTCCTCCCCCCATCTCCTCCCCCTTTCCTCCATCTCCCCCTCCTCCCTCCATCTCCTTACCCCTTCCTCCCTCCATCTCCTTCTCCTGTCCTCTATATCTATCTCGTTCCTGTCGACTCCTATTCTCCCTCCATCCCTTTCTCCATCCCCCTGTAAAGGTGCATGTGGGTGATAGTGAGGGATGAGTTGTGCTCTGAAGTGAAGTTCAGCTCGTTTCATGTTAAAGTTTAATGTTGCCTGTAGCGATGCTGGCAGCCATTCACCTTAATATTTAATGCAGCAATTAGAAAGGTTATGGTGGTGCTACTGTGCACATCGATTACACTCTCTGTGTCCCCGCTCTCTCTATCTCACACTGAGATGTGTTGTTAGCCACTGCTGGTAGGCTTGTTGTTTTACATTTTTGAGGTCAAGCACGGAATATACTGTGGCAATGACTTGATTATTGAGGTCAAATACAGAATGTACTGTAGAAATGACTTGATTATAGAGGCGAAATACAGAAGCAACAAATGCAGAATGTACTGTTGAATGAGCCAAATTGTAAGCTATGATGGTATGAGGGCCAGATCAGTAATTTAGCCAGGACACCAGGGTTAACATCCCTACTCTTACAATAAGTTCCATGGGATCTTTAGTGACCACAGAGAGTCAGGGCACCCGTTTATTAATGTCCCATCTGAAAGATGCACCCTTTTATTTTTTTACATTTGTATTTATTTCACCTTTATTTAACCAGGTAGGCTAGTTGAGAACAAGTTCTCATTTGCAACTGCGACCTGGCCAAGATAAAGCAAAGCAGTGTGACACAGACAACAACACAGAGTTACACATGGAGTAAACAATAAACAATCCAATAACACAATAAAGTCAATGAAACAGTAGAAAAAATAAAGTCTATATACAGTGTGTGCAAAAGGCATGAGGAGGTAGGCAATAAATAGGCCATAGGAGTGAATAATTACAATTTAGCAGATTAACACTGGAGTGATAAATGAGCAGATGATGATGTGCAAGTAGAGATATTGGTGTGCAAAAGAGCAGAAAAGTAAATAAAATAAAAACAGTATGGGGATGAGGTAGGTAGATTGGGTGGGCTATTTACAGATGGACTATGTACAGCTGCAGCGATCGGTTAGCTGCATCAAATAGTTGATGTTTAAAGTTGGTGAGGGAAATAAAAGTCTCCAACATTTTTGCAATTCATTCCAGTCACTGGCAGCAGAGAACTGGAAGGAAAGGCGGCCAAATGAGGTGTTGGCTTGTGTGTGCTACGGGTGGGTGTTGTTATCGTGACCAGTGAACTGAGATAAGGCAGAGTTTTACCTAGCAAAGACTTATAGATTACCTGGAGCCAGTGGGTCTGGCGACAAATATGTAGCGAGGGCCAGCAGACTAGAGCATACAGGTCGCAGTGGTGGGTGGTATAAGGTGATTTGGTAACAAAACGGATGGCATTTTGATAGACTGCATCCAGTTTGCTGAGTAGAGTATTGGAAGCTATTTTGTAGATGACATCGCCGAAGTCGAGGATCGGTAGGATAGTCAGTTTAACTAGGGTAAGTTTGGCTGCGTGAGAGAAGGAGGCTTTGTTGTGAAATAGAAAGCCGATTCTAGATTTGATTTTGGATTGGAGATGTTTAATATGAGTCGAGAAGGAGTGTCTACAGTCTAGCCAGACACCTAGGTATTTATAATTATCCACATATTCTAGTTCGGAACCGTCTAGGGTGGTGATGCTAGTCGGGTGGGCAGGTGCGGGCAGCGAACGGTTGAAAAGCATGCATTTGGTTTTACTCGCGTTTAAGAGCAGTTGGAGGCCACGGAAGGAGAGTTGTATGGCATTGAAGCTCGTTTGGAGGTTAGTTAGCTCAGTGTCCAAGAAAGGGCCAGAAGTATACAGAATGGTGTCGTCTGCATAGAGGTGGATCAGGGAATCGCCCACAGCAAGAGCAACATCATTGATATATACAGAGAAAAGAGTCGGCCCGAGAATTGAACCCTGTGGTTCCCTCATAGAGACTGCCAGAGGTCTGGACAACATGCCCTCCAATTTGACACACTAAACTTTGTCTGCAAAGTAGTTGGTGAACAAGGCGAGGCAGTCATTAGAAAAACTAAGGCTATTGAGTCTGCCGATAAGAATATAGTGATTGACAGAGTCAAAAGCCTTGGCCAGGTCGATGAAGACGGCTGCACAGGACTGTTTTTTTATCGATGACGGTTATGATATCGATTAGTACCTTGAGCGTGGCTGAGGTACACCCGTGACCGGCTCGGAAACCGGATTGCACAGCGGAGAAGGTACGGTGACATTTCGAAATGGTCAGTTATTTAACTTGGCTTTCGAAGACTTTAGGCAGGGCAGGATGGATATAGGTCTGTAACAGTTTGTGTCTAGGGTGTCACCCCCTTTGAAGAGGGGGATGACCACGGCAGATTTCCAATCTTTAGGGATCTCGGACGATTCGAAAGAGAGGTTGAACAGGCTGGTAATAGGGGTTGCAACAATGGCGGCGGATAATTTTAGAAAGAGAGGGTCCAGATTGTCTATCCCAGCTGATTTGTACGGGTCCAGGTTTTGCAGCTCTTTCAGAACATCTGCTGTCTGCATTTGGGTGAAGGAGAAGCTAGGGAGGCTTGGGCGAGTACCTGCGGGGGGGGGGGGGGGGTGGAGCTGTTGGCCGGGGTTGGAGTAGCCAGGAGTAAGGCATGGCCAGCCGTTGAGAAATGCTTATTGAAATGTTCGATTATCATGAATTTATCAGTGGTTACCATGTTACATAGCCTCAGTGCAGTGGGCAGCTGGGAGGAGGTGCTCTTGTTCTCCATGGACTTTACAGTGTCCCAAAACCTTGAAAAAGCTAGCCTTTGAAAAAGCTAGCCTTTGCTTTCCTGACTCACTGCGTGTATTAATTCCTGACTTCCCTGACCAGTTGCATATCGTGGGGACTATTCGATGCTATTGCAGTCCGCCACGCTGGTCAAGGGCAGTCAGCTCTGAAGTGAACCAAGGGCTATATCTGTTCCTAGTCCTGCATTTTTTTGAACAGGGCATGCTTATTTAAGATGGTGAGGAAATTACTTTTAAAGAATGACCAGGCATCCTCGACTGACGGGAGGAGGTCAATATCCTTCCAGGATACCCGGGCCAGGTCGATTAGAAAGGCCTCCTCGCAGAAGTGTTTTAGGGAGTGTTTGACAGTGATGAGAGGTGACCCATTGCGGATACAGGCAATGAGGCAGTGATCGCTGAAATCCTGATTGAAAACAGCGGAGGTGTATTTGGAGGGCAAGTTGGTCAGGATAATGTCTATGAGGGTGCCCATGCTTACGGATTTAGGGTTGTACCTGGTGGGTTCCTTGATGGTTTGTGTGAGATTGAGGGCATCTAGCTTAGATTGTAGGACTGCAGGGGTGTTAAGCATATCCCAGATCAGGTCACCTAACAGAACGAACTCTGAAGCTAGATGGGGGGCGATCAATTGACAAATGGTGTCCAGGACACAGCTTGGAGCCGTGGGGGGTCGATAGCAGCTGGCAACAGTGAGAGACTTATTTCTGGAGAGGTTCATTTTTAAATTAGAACTTCAAACTGTTTGGGTATAGACCTGGAATGTATGACATAACTATCTCTGGAGTAGATTGCAACTCCTCCCCCTTCTGCAGTTATATCTTGACGGAAAATGTTGTAGTTGGGTATGGAAATCTCAGAATTATTGGTGGCCTTCCTAAGCCAGGATTCAGACACGGCTAGGACATCGGGGTTGGCGGAGTAATTGACAGAGTGAAAAGAAGGAAGCAATTCACTTTTTGTCCAGGAAAACCTAGTCCAGTCTGTTCCAGACACTGGGAGATGAATTCACCTTTCAGCAGAACAATAACCTAAAACACAATGCCAAATCAACACTGGTAGTTTCTTACTAAGAAGACAGTGAATGTTCTTGAGTGACCGAGTTACAGTTTTGACTTAAATCTGCTTGGACATCTCTGGCAAGACTTGAAAATGGTTGTTTAGCGATGATCAACAACTAATTTGACGGAGCTTGAATAAAAAATCAAAATAATAATGGGCAAATATTGTACAAGTGTCACGCCCTGACCTCCGAGAGCCGTTTTTATTTATCTATTTGGTGAGGTCAGGGTGTGATGTGGGGTGGGCATTCTATGTTTTGTATTTCTTTGTTTTTGGCCGCATCAGAGGCAGCTGTCTATCGTTGTCTCTGATTGGGAATCATACTTAGCTATACAGTATACAGCTCTTGTAGCCTACGGAACGGTATGTTCGGTTTGATTTCACGTTGTTATTGTGTTGCTGGTTCTCATTCAATAAATATGATGACCACAAATTACGCTGTGCCTTGGTCTCCTTCAAACAGCGCATGTTACAACAAGCCAGATGTGCATAGCACTGAGAGACTTACCCAGAAAGACTCACAGCTGTAGTCGCTGCCAAAAGTCATTCTAACATATATTGACTCAGTGGTCACGTAGTGTATGTGGACAGCTGCTCATTGAATATCTCATTCTAAAATCATTGGCATTAATATGGAGTTGGTCCCCCCTTTGCTGCTATAAGAGCCTCCACTCTTCTGGGAAGGCTTCCCACTAGACGTTGGAACATTGCTGCTATAACAGCCTACACTCTTCTGGGAAGGCTTCCCACTAGATGTTGGAACATTGCCGCAATAACAGCCTCCACTCTTCTGGGAAGGCTTCCCACTAGATGTTGGAACATTGCTGCTATAACAGCCTCCACTCTTCTGGGAAGGCTTCCCACTAGATTTTGGAACATTGCTGCTATAACAGCCTCCACTCTTCTGGGAAGGCTTCCCACTAGACGCTGGAACATTGCTGCTATAACAGCCTCCACTCTTCTGGGAAGGCTTCCCACTAGATGTTTGAAAATTGCTGCTATAACAGCCTCCACTCTTCTGGGAAGGCTTCCCACTAGATGTTGGAACATTGCCGCAATAACAGCCTCCACTCTTCTGGGAAGGCTTCCCACTAGATGTTGGAACATTGCTGCTATAACAGCCTCCACTCTTCTGGAAAGGCTTCCCACTAGATGTTGGAACATTGCTGCTATAACAGCCTCCACTCTTCTGGGAAGGCTTCCCACTAGAGGTTGGAACATTGCTGCTATAACAGCCTCCACTCTCCTGAGAAAGCTTCCCACTAGATGTTGGAACATTGCTGCTATAACAGTCTCCACTGCCCTGGTAAGGTTTCCTACTAGATGTTGGAACATTGCTTCTATAACAGCCTCCACTCTTCTGGGAAGGCTTCCCACTAGACGTTGGAACATTGCTGCTATAACAGCCTCCACTCTTCTGGGAAGGCTTCCCACTAGATGTTGGAACATTGCTGCTATAACAGCCTCCACTCTTCTGGGAAGGCTTCCCACTAGATTTTGGAACATTGCTGCTATAACAGCCTCCACTCTTCTGGGAAGGCTTCCCACTAGACGCTGGAACATTGCTGCTATAACAGCCTCCACTCTTCTGGGAAGGCTTCCCACTAGACGCTGGAACATTGCTGCAATAACAGCCTCCACTCTTCTGGGAAGGCTTCCCACTAGATGTTTGAAAATTGCTGCTATAACAGCCTCCACTCTTCTGGGAAGGCTTCCCACTAGATGTTGGAACATTGCCGCAATAACAGCCTCCACTCTTCTGGGAAGGCTTCCCACTAGATGTTGGAACATTGCTGCTATAACAGCCTCCACTCTTCTGGAAAGGCTTCCCACTAGATGTTGGAACATTGCTGCTATAACAGCCTCCACTCTTCTGGGAAGGCTTCCCACTAGAGGTTGGAACATTGCTGCTATAACAGCCTCCACTCTCCTGAGAAAGCTTCCCACTAGATGTTGGAACATTGCTGCTATAACAGTCTCCACTGCCCTGGTAAGGTTTCCTACTAGATGTTGGAACATTGCTTCTATAACAGCCTCCACTCTTCTGGGAAGGCTTCCCACTAGACGTTGGAACATTCATTGCTGCTATAACAGCCTACACTCTTCTGGGAAGGCTTCCCACTAGATGTTGGAACATTGCTTCTATAACAGCCTCCACTCTTCTGGGAAGGCTTCCCACTAGACGTTGGAACATTGCTGCTATAACAGCCTCCACTCTTCTGGGAAGGCTTCCCACTAGATGTTGGAACATTGCTGCTATAACAGCCTACACTCTTCTGGGAAGGCTTCCCACTAGATGTTGGAACATTGCTGCTATAACAGCCTCCACTCTTCTGGGAAGGCTTTCCACTAGATGTTGGAACATTGCAGCGAGGACTTTCTTCATTTCAGCCACAAGAGCATTAGTGAGGTCGGGCACTTATGTTGGGTGATTAGGCCCGCAGTCGTTGTTCCATTTCATCCCAAAGGTGTCCGATGGGGTTGAGGTCAGGGCTCTCTGCAGGCCAGTGAAGTTCTTCCACACCGATCTCGACAGACCATTTCTGTATGGACCCCACTTTGTGCACGGGGCATTGTCATGCTGAAACTGTTGCCACAATGTTGGAAGGATATAATTGTCTAGAATGCCATTGTATGCTGTAGCATTAAGAATTCCCTTCACTGGAACTCAGTGGCCTAGCCCGAACCATGTAAAACAGCCCAGATCTTTATGCCTTCTCCACCAAACTTTACAGTTGGCACTGTCCATTGGGGCAGGTAGCATCTTCCTGGCATCTGCCAAACACAGATTCGTACATTGGATTGCCAGATGGTGAAGTGTGATTCATCAACTGTCCAGTGTCCCCACACGTGACTCTGTACTGGCACCCCCTGTATATATTGTTATTTTTTACTGCTCCTTTTTAATTACTTGTTTTTTTAATCTCTTATTCTTATCTGTATTTTTTTTAAACTGCACTGTTGGTAGGGGCTCATAACTAAACATTTCACTGTAAGGTGAATACACCTGTTGTACTTGGCACATGTGACTAATACAATTTCATTTGATCACTTCAGAGATCGTATTTCCACTGCCAATGGCGGAGTCCAATGGCGGAGAGCTTTACACCACTCCAGCCAACACATGGCATTGTGCTAGGTGATCTTAGGCTTGTGTGCGGTTGCTCGGCCATGGAAACTCATTTCATGAAGCTCCCGATGAGCAGTTCTGCTGACGTTGCTTCCAGAGGCAGTTTGGAACTCAATAGTGAGGACAGATGGTTTTTACGCACTACGAGCTTCAGCACTCGGCGGTCCAGTTCTGTGAGCTTGTGTGGCCTACTACTTCGCGGCTGAACTGTTGTTGCTCCTAGACGTTTCCACTTCACAATAACAACATTTACTGATGACCGGAGCAGCTCTAGTAGGGCAGACATTTGAGAAACTGACTTGTTGGAAAGGTGGTATCCTATGACGTTGCCATGTTGAAGGCCATTCTACTGCCAATGTTTGTATATGGAGATTGCATAGTTTTGTGCTAGTTTTTAAAAACCTGTCTGCAACAGGTGTGGCTGAAATAACCAAATCCGCTTATTTGATGTCCACATACTTTTTTATATATAGTCTATTTCTGTATTTTATTTTCAATAAATGTGCAAACATTTCTAAAAACATGTTTTCACTTTGTCATTACGGACTATTGTGTGTAGATGAGTGAGGGAAAACATTTTTTTTATAAATGTTTGAATTCCGGCTGTAACACAACAAATTGTGTAGTAAGTAAAGGCATAGCGTCTTGTAGTAAGTAAAGGCATAGCGTCTTGTAGTAAGTAAAGGCATGAATACTTTCTAAAAGCACTTTAGACTCCTGAAAAGGGTAGGGAACGTAGACTGTCCGTACACACAAATGGGTGTAAAATGGGAAATCAAGATGTGTGCCAAATAACCTAAATCTAGCCCATTTAAAATGTCAAAGTTTTGGGTGAGTGAATCCATTGTGGGTAGAGGTAGTGTGTGTGTGGGGTACGGTTTTAAAAGCGGAGTGGAAATACTCCTCCCCCTGTCGCCATTAGCGCTTCAGGTTTTTATTCAGCTGTGTGTGTGTGTGTGTGTGTGTGTGTTCAGGCTTTATTAGACTCCAGCAGTGTTTGGACAGCCGCAAGAGCCGAACTAATAGGAGAGAATGATGCAGAAATGAACAAAGAGCTCTCTGGGCTTACTCCTCTTCTAGCTCTTTCACCTTCTGACTTTCTCTCTGTCACTCTCCTATACACACATGTTCCCTCTCTTTCTCTCTCCATCTCTCCTCCTTGCTTTTTCTCTCTTCAAACAAGCCAATCGTTGCTACTCTTAATTTCTCTCTTTTTTCATTTCTACAAAGCTCTTCAACTCAGCAGGAGAAGTCAGTGATTGCTCCTCCGTGGTAATGCCTCTTTCTTTTAGTCCAAATCTGTTTCCGTCTCTCTCGCTTTCTCTATGGGGTTAGGTACAGTAGGAGTCCTAGCTTTAATGGTTACAGAGGTGAATAGAAATGCTCAATGTGATCTAGGGCTGACCTCATTTAGTCGACTAGTCGATTGTTTGGTCGATAGGCTGTTGATCGACAGAGATTTCTTTAGTCGAGCAGTACAAAAATAAGTATCATGGTGGACTGATCCATTGTGGAGGCTATGGGGATGGCACAGTCCATCAGTCTAAGACATGTGCTCCTGAAATTGTATATGGTTATATTACATAAGATTGATGCAACACTAATAAACATAATATTATTTTATAACAAATGCGCTTTCTCCCGCGTTGGATGGGTGGTCACTGTCCACGGTTCTGAAACACATCAGTGCGCTGTTGAATTGGTGCCTTTTCCTAGACCATGTTGATATGTGCATAATAGCAAAGTTAACCAGCATATTGGTGTTGAGAACAATGTGGCGGAGGCAGCAGCGGACTTAAGAGACAAGTAAAGTGAGGAGAGTTGCAACCCCAATTTAATTAGGTCTATAATCAGTAGCCTACCTGTTAAATGTGCATGGCTTTATAAATCATCCATATATATCTACAGAAATAAGGCAGATCCTGCTTGTGTTGCCTGTTTGAATGTTTGTTTATTAGCCTAATGATTCCGTCAGCACCAATCGTCACGCAACGACATGTCAAGTAAACAATGGCACAAATCCGTCTTTTTAATCTTTGCTATGCTGTAATAAAGACGTTACACGTTTTGTTTGTTAGACCAGCCTCTCTGGTATTATTAATCATTGTTTACATTTACATCATTGTGTTGTTTACACCGTTCCAAATTGTCAGGAAATTGAATTTTTTATAATAATAATCCTCCTTTTCCCTTTATCTCCTTATTGATATTACAATTATTATTATGATCATTATAATAATAAGTAATGTCATTATCATTACTAGGCTTAGTAAGTAGCTGTCCACATACTTTTGGTCACGTAGTGTATCTCATTTAAATAAGTATAAACACCAAGCTGTAGGCCTAAGAGCGCATCCTGTTTAGCTTTTCTATTTAATCTTCATTTAACCAGGCAAGTCAGTTAAGAACAAATTCTTATTTACAATGACAGCCTAGGAACAGTGGTTTAACTGCCTTATTCAGGGGCAGAACGACAGATGTTTACCTTTTTAGCTCGGGGATTCGATCTAGCAACCTTCTGGTTACTGGCCTGAAGCTCTAACCACTGCCACCCTGTAACTTAGGCCTATTTCAATACTTACAGTATATAGGCTACTGTATCAAACAGTTACTCATTTGAGTCATTCATGATTTGAAATGAAATCATGAATTTTAGATTTAAAATAACAAAGCAACCATTGAATAATTAGCGTAAAAAACGAATAGGCCTAAACCGTACCATTTCTGAAATTACATTCACAAATTCAACTGTTTTTAGTCTTTGCTGTAATAAAAGCTTCACGACAAAAAACTTTACAACAGACTCTCTGGTATGCTTATAATTTACATTGTTGTTTACATTGTTCCAAGCGGTCAGAAAAATTATATTTTAATCTATCAGCACCTGTTCGGCACACAGGATATGCACTCAGCGCTTGATCCTTACCTTATTTTTCTTGATTTCCAGTATTTTCCACAACAAGTCAAATGTATTCCACACATCTGACTTTCCCTTTACACCCTGAGCAACCAGTAAACATTTCCCCATTTCAAGTTTATTTGTCACGTCCTCTGCATCCATTTTGCTGTCACATGTGTTAAGGTGTACAGAGTTTGTTATAACCACTTTATTGATCTGATTCTGATATGCTATAGGTCAGGCCCGATTTGTTACATGCATGAGATGCATAAGTGTGTCACGTAAAGAGAGCAAGGAAATAGGGAATATTTTTCCGAAACAAATGAGGGATTTTGATAATCATAACTTTTAATTCAGAAATGGCTGTAATTATGTTGCAGCTTCAGCAACACGGGCAGCGTGATACACGCTGTTGATGTTCAGTGGTGGTTGCTGCAGCAGAGAGGAGAGAGAACCGGTGTTAGTCACAGTCACACGTCACTTTTTCTTAATTAACACAGCGCAGCAAGTCTGAGCCAGACCCGGCACAATCAAATAAATTGCGGTCGGACTTCCTCTAGTCATTTGTGTGTCTTAATTATATTGTTTGCTTAAAGCATCAGACAAGCTCAGTGCATACAGTTGATTTGATTAAAACACATAGGATGTGTCCATTATATGTAAAAATACAAATTTAAAAAATTCGACCAAACGATTAGTCAAAAGAACAGACGACTCTTGGTCGGGGACAGCCCTAATGTGATCCGAGAGAAGTTACAACTGGGTTTGCCCTGTCTCCCTCTGTTCTTTCTCCCTTTCCCTCTATAGTTATTTTTACCATCTTCTACCTCCCTTTCTCTCCCTCTGTATGTCGGACCCAGATATGCTCTACTTGTCCTCTCCTCATGGATGATTTGATTGTTGAAGGAACTCAACCAAAAGTAACACACATTTTTTTAAATCTTTGGAAATCAACCAAAGTTGTTCCTATTTTAATTTGAATGGTTTCAAGTTAAAAAAAAAATATTATCAGAGCGTCGTCCTGTGACGTTTTGAAGGTGGAAAGCAGAGAAACAGAGGAGCGAGGTGAGTTTGGCTTACAGGCATGGCCATAATTAGTAGGCAATACCCCAGCGAAGCAGTGCTGTGGACTGGGAGGGTTTCAAGGTGCTTGGTCTAACACACACTCATTTGTCTCACACCCACTCATAGATGGGGCTAACACTCTTTGTTATGCTTTTCAAAGATGATGCTGAATCCTGACATTTAAAGATGAGTTTTGGAGTAGCCTACTCAGTTTGTAATGTGTGACGCTAGAAATTAAAATGTGTTCAATCATAGAGTTAGCCCTCCATATTTAATATGCTTTGATAGGCTGCTATCCATCGAGATGAGAGGTGCGATGTTGGAGACTGGTCACTACTTTGACCTCTGACCTTCATCTCTCCTGATGACCTCTCTCTTCCTTCATTGTTTCACTCTCGCCCATCAAACATTCACCCCCATCCACATCTTTCTCCGTTTGCTTCGCGACACATCCATAATTCATACCTCCTTTTCTTTCTTCTCGCTTCTTTCAAACCCCCTTCACCTATCTCTGCAACAGCTGTTGAGGGAGCGAGACGTGCAGAGTTGCAGTGTATGCTCTGTTACCATGGTGATTTAGGAGGGCCCCTGAATAGGATCCCTAATGAGGGGCCCTAACAAGGTGGAAACGGGGTGTGAAACGAGGGCTGTAGTCGATCTATCATGTCAGGTGGAATTTAAAGTTAAAGATGATTACTCTCTGCTATAGTTCATCAGGTGGAATGTGATTTAAAAAAATATTGTTTGGGATTCAACCTTTATTGGAAGGGTTAGTTATATTGTCACATACTGTACAACTTCAATTAATAGCTTGGGCGTTTATTTGCATAAAACACTGAACACAAAATATGCTTATTAGAGACAGGCTTCTATTTGAGCCAGGCGTCTATTTCCTTTAATGCACACAGCCACAGCTTTTGCTCATTTCATAGTTGATTTTTTTTCATTCACTTCCGCCGTTTGATTCCATTTCTTCATCGCCTGCCCTAATGTGTTATCATTTACACACTGTCAAGTTTCTTTTGTCTTAGTATGCATCTATTTCCGAAGAAGAAAAACCATCCTTGACAGAATAATTATTCTCCTCTTTGACTGCGCATTTTAGTCAGTTCTTACTTGCACCACTAGAAGGCAATCAGTCGATTTTTGGGGGGTCTGTACTCCTGAAGGTGTTGACTGTTTTTTTTCTGATAGCCAGTTAGCTAGCAGTTCTCAGCTGTTAGCACAGAGATAGATAGAGGACTCACCTTTCGTATCTGTGCCATTATAACATATGTGACTGCATAGGCAGCGCCATTGAGGCTAGCACGTTTCCCTGAGCAGCGATGTAATACCTGGGCGAGAGTATCTGCTGGTGTCGTGCTTGACTGCCGCTTCTCCCCGGTAGTTGTTTAGAAACAGTTTACTCATTAGCTTTGATTTGTTCGTTCTTCAGCTGTTTTTTGTTAATGGCTCCCGAGTGGTGCAGTGGTCTAAGGCACTGCATCACAGTGCTAGAGGTGTCACTACAGACCCTGGTTCGATTGCAGGCTATATCACAACTGGCCGTGATCGTGAGTCCCATAGGGCAGCACACAAATGGCCCAGCGTTGTCCGGCTTAAATAACCTCGTCAAATAAAAAGTGTTTATTTCTGTCAACTTTTCTGCCTGTTTTGTCAATTTTTAGGCCTACTGGAGTTTTGTGCCTTTTACAACCTTGGCTTATTATTGCTAGCTAGCTTGCTAGTTGGCTGTTAGCCTACCTCTGAGTTTGGACTGCACTGCTGTGATCACCTGCCTGGATTCCCCCCGATCGCTGGCCTTCCTGGTGCCCTGACTCACCTCTGGGTTATTGCCTTCGGAATTTCTGTATGTTGGAATTCCCCTGCCATACCTCCCTCTGAAATACCTATCTGCCTACCCTCCTTGACTATCCCTTGGCCTGGTGTAGCTCCCACCTCCACACTCCTTATTCTCTGGCTAGCTCTACGGCCTCTCCCCTTTAGCGCTTCTCTCCCTGGCTCTCGCTCTACTAACCCAGCTTCCACTATTTTGTCATCGCATGGGCCTCAGACATCAATCTCATTAGGTCTCCACTCTCCCTTTGTTTTTGCTCGGCCGGTAAAGGTTGTGTTTCAGACTGTGGGTTCTAGTGCTGGCTGGTCTAGAGTAGGCTAGTTGGGCTCTGGCTTGCTGCTTTGCCAACCGTGTGGATAAATCTGACGTTTTATTGGATTTAAATCACTGTCATGCTCCTGCCCACTGGCTACTCTCTGTTCCTGCTGTTTGTGCTCTGCCCTGTTTTTCCAGAACAAATATTACTCCCCCCATGAATAATAACTATCGGCTATACTCTGAAGTACCCATTATGAATCCTACATAGACACAGCTACCTGCATGGTGGCTCACGTCTCAACTCATCTGTGAACTGTGTTACTGGTAGCAACATTAACTCTCTCTGGTCTCACTTGCGCCCTTCTCCCAAGACATCATCTTGTACCGTAAACCATGACTAACTATGCCCCCTTCAACCTACCACTATCCATAAACTCACCTCTCTGCCTCACAATAGTAACTTTGCTCTCCTCAACACTGGATCAATGAACAACAAAGCAGCCTTGCTCCATTAACTAATATCTGACAACAAGCTATACTTCCTCATCCTAACTGAAACTCGGTAACAACCTGGTGATTTATTTTCTCTTAACCAACCTACTCCCACTGGTTATGCCTGCTTGTGTCACCCACACTCCACCGTTCGTGGTGGCGGCCTCGTTGTACTGTGTAACTCCAAAGTATCTCCCTACTGTCTTCCTCATTTGCCTATAAATAATCTTGCTCCATGGCCACTATTCTCGTGGTACCGTCCTCCTAAAGCTAATGAATCATTCCTGTCTGAACTATCTGAACTGCTCAAAATTTCTGTCTCACTCTCGCCCCTCTTACTGTTTCTTGGCGATATGAATATTCAGGTGGACTCAAACTTAAAACTTGCCTCTGATTTCATTGCTGTTCTGGACTGTATTACCCAACATGTCAATTTTCCCACTCGCATCAAGGGACACATACAAGACCTAGTCTGGTCTGTTGGCCTCAACCTAACTCATAATTCCCCCTCCCTGTTCCCACTGTCTGACCACAAGATCCTTCCTTTCTCTCTTACCTCATACTCACTCCACAACACTGGCAAAAGCCTCATCTCCTTCCACAACATCAAAGCTGTTGACCCCGTCCAACTCTCTGATGCCATCTGCTCTGCTCTGCCCCTTGACCAACTCACCTGATGAACTAGCTGCCCCACTCCAAACTAAACTGGTTTCCTCCTCCTCTCCCTGGTTTACCGCTAAGCTCCGCGCCCTGAAGAAAGCTGGCTGACACTTGGAGCACCTGAGCAGGAAGTCTAGGCTCGCTGTCCATGCTGAGGCCTACAAACTCCACCTCTCCACCTACAGAGATGCCCTCTGACTTTTTCCACATTTTGTTACGTTACAGCCTTATTCTAAAATGTATTGTATTGTTTTTTCCCCATCAATTTACACACAATACCCCGTAATGACAAAGCAAAAACAAGTGTATTAAAAATAAAAACAACTGATATCACATTTACATAAGTATCCCAACCCTTTCTTCAGTTCTTTGTTGAAGCACCTTTGGCAGCGATTACAGCCTTGAGTTTTCTTGGGTATGACGCTACAAGCGTGGCACACCTGTATTCGGGGAGTTTCTCCTATTCGTCTCTGCAGATCCTTTCAAGCTCTGTCAGGTTGGATGGGGAGTGTCGCTGCACAGCCATTTTCAGGTCTCTCCAGAGATGTTCGATCGGGCTCAAGTCCGGGCTCTGGCTAGTCCACTCAAGGACATAAAGAGACTTCTACCAAAGCCACTCCTGCGTTGTCTTGGCTGTGTGCTTAGAGTCGTTGTCCTGTTGGAAGGTAAACCTTTGCCCAGGTCTGAGGTCCTGAGCGCTCTGGAGCAGATTTTCATCAAGCTTTTCTCTACTTTGCTCAGTTCATTTTTCCCCTGATCCTGACTAGTCTCCCAGTCCCCGCCAAAGAAAAACATCACCAAAGCATGATGCTACCACCACCATGTGTCACCTTAGGGATTGTGCAAGGTTTCCTCCAGAAGTGACCCTTGGCATTCAGGCCAAAGCGTTCAATCTTAGTTTCAACAGACCAGAGAATCTTGTTTCTCATAGTCTGAGAGGCCTTCGGTGCCTTTTGGCAAACTCCAAGTGGGCTGTCCTGTGACTTTTTACTAAGGTGTGACTTCTGTCTGGCGACTCTATCATAAAGCCATGATTCGTGGAGTGCTGCCGAGATGGTTGTCCTTCTGGAAGGTTCACCCATCTCCACAGGGGAACTCTGGATCTCTGTCAGGGTGACCATTGGGTTCTTTGATACCTCCCTGACCAAGGCCCTTCTCCATTGATTGCTCAGTTTGGCTGGGCGGCCAGCTCTAGGAGAGTCTTGGTGGTTCTAAGCTTCTTCCATTTCAGAATGATGGAAGCCACTGTGTTCTTGGGGACCTTCAATGCTGCAGAAATATTTTGGTACTCTTCTCCAGATCTGGGCCTCGACACAATCCTGTCTCGGAGCTCTACGGACAATTCCTTCGACCTCATGGCTAGGTTTTTGCTTTTAAATAAGGTATTTGTGTTTTAATCATTATTGGGTATTGTGTATTCATTTAATCAATTTTAGAATAAGGCTGTAACATAACAACATGTGGAAAAAGGGAAGGGGTCTGCATACATTCCGAATGCACTGCATATACCCCCATGTATTATTATTTAAAACAAATGATATATTTCACCTTTATTTAAACAGGTAGGCCAGTTGAGAACAAGTTCTCATTTACAACTGCGACCTGGCCAAGATAAAGCAAATCAGTGTGACAAAAACAACAAGAAAGAGTTACACATAAACAAACATACAGCCAATAACATAATATAAAAATATATGTACAGTGTGTGCAAATGTAGAAGAGTAGGGAGGTAAGGCAATAAATAGGCCATAAAGGCGAAATAATTTCAATTTAGCATTAACACTGGAGTGATAGATGTGCAGATGATGAAGTGCAAGTAGGGATACTGGGGTGCAAAAGAGCAAGAGCATAAGTAACTATGGGTGGGAGTTGCTATGGTGACCAGTGAGCTGAGATAAGGTGGGGCTTTACCTAGCATAGCTTTATAGATGACCTGGAGCCAGTGGGTTTGGCGACAAATATGTAGTGAGGGCCAGCCAACGAGAGCATAGAGTTCGCAGTGGTGGGTAGTATATGGGGCTTTGGTGGCAAAACGGATGGCACTGTGATAGACTACATCCACATTTGCTGAGTAGAGTGTTGGAGGCTATTTTGTAAATGACATCGCCGAAGTCAAGGATCAGTAACATAGTCCGTTTTACAAGGGTATGTTTGGCAGCATGAGTGATGGAGGCGTTGTTGCGAAATAGGAAGCCGATTCCAGACACCTAGGTATTTGTAGTTGTCTACATATTCTAAATCAGAACCGTCCAGAGTAGTGATGCTAGTCGGGTGGGCGGGTGCGGGCAGCAATCGGTTGAAGAGCATGCACTTAGTTTTACTAGCATTTAAAAGCAGTTGGAGGCAACGGAAGGAGTGTTGTATGGCACTGAAGCTCGTTTGGAGGTTTGGTAGCACAGTGTCCAAAGGGCCAGATGTATACAGAATGGTGTCGTCTGCGTAGAGGTGGATCAGAGATTCACTAGCAGTAAGAGCGACATCATTGATATATACAGAGAAAAGAGTCGGCCCGAGAATTGAACCCTGTGGCACCCCCATAGAGACTGGCAGAGGTCCGGACAACAGGCCCTCTGATTTGACACACTGAACTCTATCTAAGAAGTAATTGGTAAAACAGGCGAGGCAGTCATTTGAGAAGCCAAGGCCGTTGAGTCTGCCAATAAGAATGCGGTGATTGACAGAGTCGAAAGCCTTGGCCAAGTCGATGAAGACGGCTGCATAGTACTGTCTTTTATCGATGGCGGTTATGATATCGTTTAGGACCTTGAGCATGGCTGAAGTGCACCCATGACCAGCTCGGAAACCAGATTATATAATGGAGAAGGTACGGTGGGATTCGAAATGATCGGTGATCTATTTGTTGACTTGGCTTCTGAAGATTTTAGAAAGGCAGGGCAGGATAGATATAGGTCTATAACAGTTTGGATCTAGAGTGTCTCTCCCTTTGAAGACTGGGATGCCCGCGGCAGCTTTCCAATCTTTGGGGATCTCAGACGATATGAAAGAGAGGTTGAATAGGCTAGTAATAGGGTTTGCAACAATTTCGTGGGATAGTTTTAGAAAGAGAGGGTCCAAATTGTCTAGCCCAGCTGATTTGTTGGAATTCAGATTTTGCAACTCTTTCAGAACATCAGTTGTCTGGATTTGGGTGAAGGAGAAGTGTGGGGGAGGGCCTGGGCAAGTTCCTGCAGGGGGTGCTGAGATGTTGGCCGGGTAAGGGGAGACAGGTGTAAACCATGGCCTGCCGTAGAAAAATGCTTTTTGAAAAAATCGATTATCGTCGATTTATCGGTGCTGACAATGTTTCCTATCCTCAGTGCAGTGGGAAGCTGGAAGGAGGTGTTCTTAGTCTCCATGGACTTTACATTGTTCCAGACCTTTTTGGAATTAGTGCTACAGGATGCAAATTTCTGTTTGAAAAAGCTAGCCATTGCTTTCCTAACTGACTGAATATATTGTTTCCTGACTTCGCTGAAAAGTTGCATATCGCGGGGGCTATTCGATGCAAATGCAGAATGCCACAGGATGTTTTTGTGCTGGTCAAGGGCAGTCATGTCTGGGGTGAACCAAGGGATATATCTGTTCTTAGTTCTACATTTTTTGAATGGGGCGTGCTTATTTAAGATGGTGAGGAAAGCACTTTTAAAAAGCAACCAGGCATCCTCTACTGGCGGGATGAGGTCAATATTCTTCAAGGATACCCGGGCCAGGTCAATTAGAAAGGCCTGCTCGCTGAAGTGTTTTAGGGAGCGTTTGACGGTGATGAGGGGTGGTCGTTTGACCGCGGACCCATTATGCACACAGGCAATGATTGCTGAGATCCTGGTTGAAGACAGCAGAGGTGTATTTAGAGGTCAAGTTGGTCAGGATGATATCTAAGAGGGTGCCCATGGTTACTGATATGGGGTGGAACCTGGTAGGTTCCTTGATAATTTGTGTGAGATTGAGGACATCTAGTTTAGATTGTAGGATGGCCGCGGGGTTATGCGTGTCCCAGTTTAGGTCACCTAACAGTACGAACTCTGAAGATAGATGGGGGGCAATAAATTCACATATAATGTCCAGGGCACAGCTGGAGGCTGAAAGGGGTCTATAACAAGCGACAACGGTGAGAGACTTGTTTCTGGAAAGGTGGATTTTTAAAAGTAGAAGCTCGAATTGTTTGTGCACAGACCTGGATATTAAGACAGACAGAGCTCTGCAGGCTATTTCTGCAGTAGATTGCAATTCTTTCCCTTTTGGCAGTTCTATCTTGTCGAAAAGGTTATAGTTAGGGATGGAATTGTCAACATTTTTGGTGGCCTTCCCAAGCCAGGATTCAGACATGGCTAGGACTTCCGGGTTGTCAGAGTGTGCTAAAGCAGTGAATAAAACAAACGTAGGGAGGAGGCTTCTGATGTTATCATGCATGAAACCAAGGCTTTTACGGTTACAGAAGTTAACAAATGATAGCGCCTGGGGAGTAGGAGTGGAGCTAGGGGCTGCAGGGCCTAGGTTAACCTTTACATCACCAGAGGAGTAGGATAAGGGTACTGCTAAAGGCTATAAGAACTGGTCGTCGAGTCCGTTTGGAACAGAGAGTAAAAGGAGCAAATTTCGGTGTGCGGAAGAATAGATTCAAGGCATAATGTACAGACAATGGTATGGTAGAATGTGAATACAGTGTAGGTAAACCTAGGATTTGAGTGACGATGAGAGATGTTTTGTCTCTAGAGGCACCATTTAAGCCAGGTGTGGTCACTGCATGTGTGGGGGGGTGGAACAAAATGGCTAGCTAAGGCATGTTGAGCTGGGCTGGAGGCTCTACTGTGAAATAAGACAATAATTACTAACCAAAACAGCAATAGACAGGGCATATTGACATTAGGGAGAGGCATGTGTTGCTGAGTGATTATAGGGTCCAGTGAGTAGCTAGGCGAGCTGGAGACATGGCAATTCAGACTGCTAGCAGCCCGGGGCTAGCAAGCTAGCAGATGGGCCTCCGGGGGACGTCGCAACGGAAGAGCCTGCTGAAACCCCCTCGGAGGGTTACATCGGCAGACCAGTTGTGATGGATTGGTGGGGCACCATGTTGGCAGTTAAAGGGTCCAGGCCAATAGGTATATTCTTGGGTAAAATAGGTATTGTTGCCCAAGAATTGGCTGATGGACCTCTTCGGCTAGCCGGGAGATGGGCCTAGCTCGAGGCTAACTCCAGGCTAACTGGTGCTTGCTTCGGGACAGAGACGTTAGCCAGGAGTAGCCACTCAGATAGCATCTAGCCAGCTGTGATGATCCGGGGTGAAGGTTCAGAGTTTGAGATAGGAATCCGGAGATGTGGTAGAGAAAAAGCAGTCCAATATGCTCTGGGTTGATATCGTGCTATGCAGACTGGGTGGAATTGACCGGGCTGAGGCTGGCTGATATCCGAGTTAATGGTGATGACCGCTAGTAGTGGCTAACTGACTACTAACTAGTAGCTAGTTAGCTGGTTACTTTCTGATGGGGGTTCCAGTTCTAAAGTGTAAAAAATAGCATCTCCGTACCACATTGTGTGAGGCGGGTTGCAGGAGAGTATGTTCAGTCCGTAGATGGAAATTGAGATAAAAATATCAAAAAATATATACAAAATATATACAAAGAAAACGATACATGGGACGGGACAAGACAAGATTATCTCCATTTTAAAGTATTCAATATATTTTCTTCACGTCTGGCTGGCAACATGACTCCAACTTTGTCACCAGGAGGGATCAGCCAATGAAATTGGAAGTTCCATCCAGTTGACTACATTAAAATGGTGGAAGCTGTCAATGCGCTGCCCGTGCTAATACAGAGTTTTGGCCACTAGAGGCCACTATTGTTTTCAATGTCTGTTAGCACGGATGAAAAACGGATGATTGCCATAATTACTGAATTATCATTACTGAGTTACCAAATTATTTAATGTAACAAATCAAACATTAAATATCATAAACAATTCATTTAGACCCGCCGTTTATTTGAAATGGGCATTTATTTGCTGAATTGTGTGCTGTTACCCGGCTATCAAAAGGGACAGGCGACAATTTGAGACTGTTTGTAATTGAAGTTTTATTGTAATCACAAAGCTCTTTAACAAGCGACCAGGTGTAAAGATTCATGTAGCATTTGAGTGTACTGCTGTTAGTGTTGATTCCATCTCCTGGACAGGGACCTGGTTCCATAGTACTTCACACATCCAACAATTGACAGGTGCAGGGTACAAAAAATGTCCTATCAAGGAAATACATATGCTTGCTTATTGTTGTATACTGTTGTATGTTTTATTTGCAGTATTCCAGGGAGACTGTTCTCCCACTTCTTTTACAGCGCTGGTTCTCATCTTCACCCTCTCTTGTTGTTCTCCCTCTCTGGTTTGTTGTTCCTAGAGGGCATGCTGTGTGTGTGTTTGTGCTTGTGTGTGCGTGCATCTTTTTGTGAGTGTGACGATGAGTATCGCATCCTTCTCTCAGTTCCTTGGAGCCTGTATGTGTTTGAGTGTGTTGTTTGTCTAGTTGTGGAGACCACCCCGCAACCTGTTTTCATTGGTGTTGGTGCTAAATGCCGTTAGCAGCCATGAGCATTACTGAGGACCAAATACCACAGCTTCCTGCAATCTCAGCGGAATTTATCACATGCACGCACACACACACCAACAAGATCTCGTCGTTTCATAGTGCTTTGGCTCCGAGCATAACGAGTTTGCACCCAGTGCTGGGCAATCTTTTTTTGTTGTTGTTTTATTTGCTAAGGAAGGCGTATATTGACATGCTCAGGAGCTTTTCAAATGACAGTCTATTTCTAGTGATTTCTCTTTGTGTGTGGTTCAGTGTCCTGCAGTGTGTGTGTGGTTCAGTGTCCTGTAGTGTGTGTGTGGTTCAGTGTCCTGCAGTGTGTGTGGTTCAGTGTCCTGCAGTGTGTGTGTGTGTGTGTGTGTGTGTGTGTGTGTGTGTGTGTGTGTGTGTGTGTGTGTGTGTGTGTGTGTGTGTGTGTGGCTCAGTGTCCTGCAGTGTGCATGTGGCTCAGTGTCCTGCAGTGTGTGTGTGGTTCAGTGTCCTGCAGTGTGTGTGTGGCTCAGTGTCCTGCAGTGTGTGTGTGGCTCAGTGTCCTGCAGTGTGTGTATGGTTCAGTGTCCTGCAGTGTGTGTGTGGCTCAGTGTCTTGCAGTGTGTTCGTGGTTCATTGTCCTACAGTGTGTGTATGGCTCAGTGTCCAGCAGTGTGTGTGTGGTTCAGTGTCCTGCAGTGTGTGTGTGGTTCAGTGTCCTGCAGTGTGTGTGTGGTTCAGTGTCCTGCAGTGTGTGTGTGGCTCAGTGTCCTGCAGTGTGTTCGTGGTTCATTGTCCTACAGTGTGTTCGTGGTTCATTGTCCTACAGTGTGTGTATGGCTCAGTGTCCTGCGGTGTGTGTGTGGCTCAGTGTCCTGCAGTTTGTGTGTGGCTCAGTGTCCTGCAGTGTGTGTGTGGTTCAGGGCAGGCTGCTGCAGGATATGTGATCAAAGCGACCATGGGGGCCATATAACGATTTAAACCCTCTCATGTACTGGTAATAATCCAGACTTTATAAGCCTTTGCTCTGTTCGTTGTGTGTGTTTGTGTGTGTGGTGCTATACACTCAGGGTCCCTAGAGAAACCAGGCCCCAATCAGCAGAACATGAGCCTTAGTAATGTCTCTCTCATCTCCTATCTCAGTCTCTTTCACTTTGTTTCCATGTTGGCCTGACCAAGGTTGTGTCCACCTGTTCCCTGTGTGTAATTAATTGATGGCTGACCTAGTCTCCTGTTCAAACAGCTCTAGGTATTTCAGGGTTACTGCCTCTGGGCAAAGTGTAGTGGTTTGTTTCCACCAGACTGGCACCTATGGTTTAAACTTTACACTGATGCAGCTTGCCACACAGGTTGTGTGTCTGTGTGTGTTTGTAAGTGTACAATGTGGACTGCATTCATATGAGTGAGTGCATTGCTGTCTAGTGTGTTTGTGTGTGTGTGTGTGTGTATTTCTCTGTGTGTTTGGAGCAGGATTGTCTGACTGTACTAAACCACAGAGGCTTTGCCGCTCCTCCTTCCCACATCACACAGATCGCCACGGATACCATATCTCCGTGACAACCCCTGCTGAGCCTTCTCCCCAGTGGCGCCTATCCCATAATATTAGATTTGTATGCATTCCTCTAATGCCGTGTTTAAGCCTCGCTCTCTCCGTCTTTTCATCATTATCAGTCTATGGATGGGGTAAGCCTGCTTGCTTATCAGTGTACTAAAGGGCACACACACACACACACACACACACACACACACACACACACACACACACACACACACACACACACACACACACACACACACACACACACACACACACACACACACACACACACAATGACACAGCTGTGTGCTGTTGCTGAGCTGTGCTCCTCTCTACATCAGTGGCCAAGGCTGAGCATGGTGCCTTGCCTTTTGCAAACATGAACTGTGGTAAGGGCCTTGAACAGATGTGGACTTTGAGGACTTTCACCATTTTGAAGTAGTCAACTGAGTGGGACTTCCTATGGGTTAATGAAGGGTCACATAATTCCATCCAGGTCACGTGAGCAATAATAATGTCATGTGAGCAAACATTCCATTTACATTTGAGTCATTTAGCAGACACTCTTATCCAGAGCGACTAGGATAAAGTGCCTTGCTCAAGTGCACATCAACCTAGTCGGCTTGGGGATTTGATCCTTTCGTTCACTGGCCCAACGCTCTTAACCACTAGGCTACCTGCCGCCCCATTCTATAACTGCAGGTGGCAATAAATCACCAACCTTGGCTTTATACCTGTTCAAACAACGCTCTCCGGGTGGCAGTATACACCATTTTAGTTTGTTTTTCAACTCATAGAAGTAGTAGAAGAAGAAAAATATACTACTTCAAAATGGAGATGACCTCAATGGTGCTTCCCGTGCACTCACAGACACCATAATGGGAACGATACAATGATGCAATGTCTTAAGTGTCTGTGTGACCTTTACAGTGAATGTCTACCTGTCTCCCTCCAGTGTTAATCTGCTAAATTGTAATTACTTTGCTACTATGGCCTATTTATTGCCTTACCTCCTCACGCCATTTGCACACACTGTATATAGACTTAATTTTTTTCCTATTGTGTTATTGGCTGTACATTTGTTTTTTCCATGTGCAACTGTGCTGTTTGCACTGCTTTGCTTTATCTTGGCCAGGTCGCAGTTGTAAATGAGAACTTGTTCTCAACTAGCTTACCTGGTTAAATAAAGGTTAAATAAAAAAATATAGGACTACAGGCTAACCGTCCCTCTCCTCAGACTCTGTGCTCTCCTGCTGGAGAGACCGAGTGGTTCACTACTGTTTATGGAATCCAAGTCGCTTTGGACAAAAGTGTCTGATGAATTACATACACTGAGTATACCACACATCAGGAACAGCTTCCTAATATTGAGTTGCCCACCCCCTTCCACTCAGAACAGCCTCAATTTGTCGGAGCATTGACTCTACAAGGTGTCAAAAGTGTTCCACAGGGATGCTGGCCCATATTGTTTCAATGCTTCCCACAGTTGTGTCAAGTTGGCTGTATGTCCTTTGGTTGGTGGAACATTCTTGATACACATGGGAAACTGTTGAGTGTGGAAAACTCAGAGAGAAAGAAAATGGAAAAATAATAGAAAAGTTGAATACTTAATTGTAAATACACAATGAGTAACAATAATGGGGTACTAGTACCGAGTTGATTTGCAGGGGTTTGAGGTAATTGAGGTAGATGTGTACATAGTTCCTTCAGAAAGTATTCACACCCCTTGACCTTTTCCACATTTTGTTGTGTTACAGCCTGAATTTAAAATGAATTAAATTGAGATGTGTTGTCACTAGCCTACACACAATAATGTCAAAGTAGATTTCTAAATAATTTTTACTAATGAATTACAAATGAAAAGCTGACATATCTTTAGTCAATAAGTATTCAACCACTGTTATGGCAAGCCTAAATAAATAAAGGAGTAAAAATGTGCTTTTCAAGTCCAAATCTAAGTTTATTTGTCACGTGCACCGGATATAACAGGTGTAGTAGACCTTACAGTGAAATGCTTACTTACAGACTCTAACCAACAGTACAAAAAAGGTATTAGTGAACAATAGGTAGGTAAAGAAATAAAACAACAGTAAAAAGACAGGCTATATACAGTAGTGAGGCTATAAAAGTAGTGAGGTTACATACAGACACTGGTTAGTCAGGCTGATTGAGGTAGTATGTACATGTAGATATGGTTAAAGTGACTATGCATATTTGATGAACAGAGAGTAGTAGTAGCGTAAAAGAGGGGTTGGTGGGTGGTGGGTGGCGGGACACAATGCAGATAGCCCGGTTAGCCAATGTGCGCGAGTACTGGTTGGTCGGGCCAATTGAGGTAGTATGTACATGAATGTACAGTTAAAGTGACTATGCATATATGATAAACAGAGAGTAGCAGCAGCGTAAAAGAGGGGTTGGGGGGCACACAATGCAAATAGTCCGGGTAGCCATTTGATTACCTGTTCAGGAGTCTTATGGCTTGGGGTAAAAACTGTTGAGAATCCTTTTTGTCTTAGACTTGGCACTGCTTTCCATTCTCTCTTTCTCTCTTTCTTTCTCTCTCTCGGAGGACCTGAGCCCTACAATGTGATTTTCTGGAATTTTGTTTTAGATTCCGTCTCTCACAGTTGAAGTGTACCTATGATAGAAATTACAGACCTCTACATGCTTTGTAAGTAGGAAAACCTGCCAAATCAGCAGTGTATCAAATACTTGTTCTCCCCACTGTATATAGACGCCTACTAGTATATATAGACGCCTACTAGTACAGTGTGGCAAAAAAGTATTTAGTCAGCCACCAATTGTGCAAGTTCTCCCACTTAAAAAGATGAGAGAGGCCTGTAATTTTCATCATAGGTACACTTCAACTATGACAGACAAAATGAGGAAAAAAAATCCAGAAAATCACATTGTAGGATTTTTTATGAATCTTTTTGCAAATTATGGTGGAAAATAAGTGTTTGGTCACCTACAAACAAGCAAGATTTCTGGCTCTCACAGACCTGCAACTTCTTCTTTCAGAGGCTCCTCTGTCCTCCACTCGTTACCTGTATTAATGGCACCTGTTTGAACTTGTTATCAGTATAAAAGACACCTGTCCACAACCTCAAACAGTCACACTCCAAACTCCACAATGGCCAAGACCAAAGAGCTGTCAAAGGACACCAGAAACAAAATAGTAGACCTGCACCAGGCTGGGAAGACTGAATCTGCAATAGGTAAGTAGCTTGGTTTGAAGAAATCAACTGTGGGAGCAATTATTAGGAAATGGAAGACATACAAGACGACTGATAATCTCCCTCGATCTCACCCCGTGGGGTCAAAATGATCACAAGAACGGTGAGCAAAAATCCCAGAACCACACGGGGGGACCTAGTGAATGACCTGCAGAGAGCTGGGACCAAAGTAACAAAGCCTACCATCAGTAACACACTACGCCGCCAGGGACTCAAATCCTGCAGTGCCAGACGTGTCCCCCTGCTTAAGCCAGTACATGTCCAGGCCTGTCTGAAGTTTGCTAGAGAGCATTTGGATGATCCAGAAGAAGATTGGGAGAATGTCATATGGTCAGATGAATCCAAAATACAACTTTTTGGTAAAAACTCAACTCGTCGTGTTTGGAGAACAAAGAATGCTGAGTTGCATCCAAAGAACACCATACCTACTGTGAAGCATGGGGGTGGAAACATCATGCTTTGGGGCTGTTTGTCTGCAAAGAGACCAGGACGACTGATTCGTGTAAAGGAAAGAATGAATGGGGCCATGTATCGTGAGATTTTGAGTGAAAACCTCCTTCCATCAGCAAGGGCATTGAAGATGAAATGTGGCTGGGTCTTTCAGCATGACAATGATCCCAAACACCGCCCGGGCAACGAAGGAGTGGCTTCGTAAGAAGCATTTCAAGGTCCTGGAGTGGCCTAGCCAGTCTCCAGATCTCAACCCCATAAAAAATCTTTGCAGGGAGTTGAAAGTCTGTGTTGCCCAGCAACAGCCCCAAAACATCACTGCTCTAGAGGAGATCTGCATGGAGGAATGGGCCAAAATACCAGCAACAGTGTGTGAAAACCTTGTGAAGACTTACAGAAAACGTTTGACCTCTGTCATTGCCAACAAAGGGAATATAACAAAGTATTGAGAACCTTATTTTCCACCATAATTTGCAAATAAATTCATAAAAAATCCTACAATGTGATTTTCAGGATTTTTCTTCTTCTCATTTTGTCTTTCATAGTTGACGTGTACCTATGATGAAAATTACAGGCCTCTCTCATCTTTTAAGTGGGAGAACTTGCACAATTGGTGGCTGACTGAATACTTTTTTGCCCCACTGTATATATAGACGCCTGCTAGTAGTATATATAGACGCCTACTAGTATATAGACGCCTAGTAGTATATATAGAAGCCTTCATGCAGTATGTTACCATGGCTATCTTCTGTCAGTGTTTTATTTGATGGCTTTATAGTGCAGGGTAATCTATTTTTACAAAGCATTAGCATTGACTTGGCAGTAAATAAGTGTTTGACAATGACCCTATGTCCAATTGTAGGAGCACACAATAATTAGCGCCACACACACACTGCCCATTAGTTGCTGTGCAGGCCATGTTAATGGTGTACTCTCCAGTTTAACAGCAACCCATTCTCAATCACTGTCATCTGTAACAGTTATAAGAGAGATAATGATCAAATTTTCTCCAGCCCGTTGCATGAAATGGACAGTTTCTGTAGATTCATGTCAAAATCTCAGAGGTAATACTGAAGCATATGCATTATATTCACCTGCTCCCTCTCTCTTTTTTGCCTGTCTCTATTTCTCTCTCCCTCTCCTGCTCCCTCTCTCTTCTGCCCCTCTCTCTCCCTCTCTTACTCTCTTCTGCTCCATCTCTCTCCCTCTCTCTCTCTTCTGCTCCCTCTATTATCTGCTCCCTCCTTTCTTCTCCCTCTTTTCAGCTCATCTCTCTCTCTTCTGCTCCCTCTTTCTCTCTTCTGCTGCCTCTTTTTCTCTCTTCTGCTCCCTCTCTTTCTCTCTTCTGCTCCCTCTATTTCTCTCTTCTGCTCCCTCTCTCTCTCTTTCTTCTGCTCCCTCTCTCTCTCTCTCTCTCTCTCTTCTGCTCCCCTCCTCTCTCTCTCTCTCTTCTGCTCCCTCTCTTTCTCTCTTTTGCTCCATCTCTTTCTCTCTTCTGCACTCTCTCTCTTCTGCTCCATCTCTCTCTCTCTCTTCTGCTCCCTCTCTCTCTCTCTCTCTCTTCTGCTCCCCTCCTCTCTCTCTCTTCTGCTCCCTCTCTTTCTCTCTTCTGCTCCATCTCTTTCTCTCTTCTGCACTCTCTCTCTTCTGCTCCATCTCTCTTCTGCTCCATCTCTCTTCTGCTCCCTCTCTCTTCTGCTCCCTCTCTCTTCTGCTCCATCTCTCTTCTGCTCCCTCTCTCTTCTGCGCTCTCTCTCTTCTGCTCCCTCTCTCTCTCTCTTCTGCTCCATCTCTCTTCTGCTCCATCTCTCTTCTGCTCCCTCTCTCTTCTGCTCCCTCTCTCTTCTGCTCCCTCTCTCTTCTGCTCCCTCTCTCTTCTGCTCCCTCTCTCTTCTGCTCCATCTCTCTCTCTCTTTTCTGTTCCCTCTCTCTCTCTCCCTCTCTTCTGCTCCCTCTCTCTCTCTCCCTCTCTCTCTCTCTTCTGCTCCATCTCTCTTCTTCTCCATCTCTCTCTTCTTCTCCCTCTCTCTTCTGCTCATCTCCCTCTCTTCTGTGCTCTCTCTTCTGCTCCCTCTCTCTCTTCTGCTCCCTCTCTATCTTCTGCTCCCTTTCTCTTCTGCTCCATCTCCCTTCTGCTCCATCTCTCTCTCTCTTCTGCTCCCTCTCTCTTCTGTGCTCTCTCTTCTGCTCCCTCTTCTGCTCCCTCTCTCTCTTCTGCTCCCTCTTCTGCTCCCTCTATCTTCTGCGCATCTCCCTCTCTTCTGCTCCCTCTCTCTCTTCTGCTCCCTCTCTCTCTTCTGCTCCCTCTCTCCTCTGCTCCCTCTCCCCCCCTCTCTCTCTTCTGCTCCATCTCTCCCTCTCTCTCCTGCTCCCTCCCTCTCTCTCTCCTGCTCCCTCCCCGTGCCTCTCCGTCTCTGCCTCTCTCTCTCCCTCTCTTTTTGCCTCTCTCTCTCCCTCTCTTTCTGCCTTTCTCTCGCTCTCTCTCTCTCTCCTAGCATTTCATTTGCTCTTCCGATTGTACATCAACTCCCGTCTGAACCCTATGTCTGCTATCCTTGCATCGTAGCACAGCAGGGGGAAAGGGTTTCGTAGCACATTCACAGATTGATTTGTAGCCAGTACTCTAAAACCATTTATAGATTTTATTGATATGAGATGAAAGGTGAGTTCCTAACGAGTTCAGGAAACCAAGCTAGAGCTCTGTGTGACGTTCAGTCATCTTGACTTTTTTCACATTGATGAGGGAAATTGTTTTTTTTATTACATTTTAGAATAAGGCTGTAAATTAACATACTTTATCTGGTTTTAGTCATCTAGCTTTTAATTTGGTGATTGTTAGTTCTCAAAGACTATAGTCTTATAGAACCCATTGTTAGTTCTCAAAGACTATAGTCTTATAGAACCCATTGTTAGTTCTCAAAGACTATGGTCTTATAGAACCCATTGTTAGTTCTCAAAGACTATAGTCTTATAGAACCCATTGTTAGTTCTCAAAGACTATGGTCTTATAGAACCCATTGTTAGTTCTCAAAGACTATAGTCTTATAGAACCCATTGTTAGTTCTCAAAGACTATAGGCTTATAGAACCCATTGTTAGTTCTCAAAGACTATAGTCTTATAGAACCCATTGTTAGTTCTCAAAGACTATAGTCTTATAGAACCCATTGTTAGTTCTCAAAGACTATAGTCTTATAGAACCCATTGTTAGTTCTCAAAGACTATGGTCTTATAGAACCCATTGTTAGTTCTCAAAGACTATAGTCTTATAGAACCCATTGTTAGTTCTCAAAGACTATGGTCTTATAGAACCCATTGTTAGTTCTCAAAGACTATAGTCTTATAGAACCCATTGTTAGTTCTCAAAGACTATGGTCTTATAGAACCCATTGTTAGTTCTCAAAGACTATGGTCTTATAGAACCCATTGTTAGTTCTCAAAGACTATGGTCTTATAGAACCCATTGTTAGTTCTCAAAGACTATGGTCTTATAGAACCCATTGTTAGTTCTCAAAGACTATGGTCTTATAGAACCCATTGTTAGTTCTCAAAGACTATGGTCTTATAGAACCCATTGTTAGTTCTCAAAGACTATGGTCTTATAGAACCCATTGTTAGTTCTCAAAGACTATGGTCTTATAGAACCCATTGTTAGTTCTCAAAGACTATGGTCTTATAGAACCCATTGTTAGTTCTCAAAGACTATGGTCTTATAGAACCCATTGTTAGTTCTCAAAGACTATGGTCTTATAGAACCCATTGTTAGTTCTCAAAGACTATGGTCTTATAGAACCCATTGTTAGTTCTCAAAGACTATGGTCTTATAGAACTGGTCGGTCCCTGGATGGGAGACCAGATGCTGCTGGAAGTGGTTTAGACATTTGGGGTTGGGACATGTCCCCAGTGAAAGTTGCGCCCCAGCCTGTAGCTATTCCCCAGATCCTTGCTGTAAATGAGAATATGTTTTCATTCAACTTACCTGGTAAAATAAATACATGTACAGTACAATATGATTGTAGATGCACTCAGGGGAATATTGGGGGAGACAGACCACTGGGGAATATTGGGGGATACAGACAGAGTGGGGAATATTGGGGGATACAGACACAGTGGGGAATATTGGGGGATACAGACACAGTGGGGAATATTGGGGGATACAGAGACACTGAGGAAAAGCCTACATGTTTAAACGCCGGTGCATTTCTCGTATTCACCTGCTTGCTGGATGTTGTATATATGGCAGGGTAGCCTAGTGGTTAGAGCGTTGGACTAGTAACTGGAAGGTTGCAAGTTCCTAATCCGTCATTGAAAATAAGAATTTGTTCTTGGCTGATTAGCCGGTTAGACTCTTTTATATTTTACCTTTATTTAACTAGGCTCATTTAGGCCTCAATTTTTTTTAAACTTTATATTAATCTAGGCTACTTTTCATTTAACATGTTCAATTCACTAGTCATTTGAGCCCTCTCCCGCTACAAAGAAACTATTCGTCTTTCAGTCACAAAGCGAGCGATGACAGGGAAACGCAGTCTACTGTTTGTCCCGCCTCCCAGTAATATTTGTATGAGATATGGTTGGTTGCAGTCACATTTCTATATATGGAGGAGGGAGAGAGCGCATGATGCTCGTGAATTTGCACGTCCCATGTAATGTAAGTGGTAATAATCACTGAAGGAACAAATAGGTAGTGGAAAGCCTCATTCGGTTCCAAATATCATAATTAGGGCCCTCCAGTAATCCAGGCATTAAAACAGAATTCAACAATATTTAAACGTTTATTGACGTTAGTACGGAATCAATCAATGTATAAAACATATAGTCATTTGCCCAAGTTTATCATAAGACATTAACAGGATGCATCAGTGATTCATTTTACATGCAACTTTCTGAAGAGACAATGAGAATGCCTGTTCCTAAAATGGGGTACACGTACCCCCAGGGGTATGCGCAATGCTGTCGGGGGTATGTCAAATAAAATTGCGATTCGCATTTAAAATATATATATATATTTTTAAATGACAATTTCCTCACATTTTCAAACAGTACATTTTCCAACGGGGCTATACGTACATTTGGATGATGTTTTTTTCTCACCTGAGTAGCCTCGTTTCACTGCCAAAAATTAAATTAGACCATCTATTGTCGAAATTGTCACACACACCCTGATCTGTTTCACCTGTTTTTGTGATTGTCTCCACCCCCCTCCAGGTGTCGCCCATCTTCCCCATTATCCCCTGTGTATTTATACCTGTGTTCTCTGTTTGTCTGTTGCCAGTTTGTTTTTGTTTCGTCAAACCTACCAAAGTTTTTCCCCTCTGGTCTGGTCTCTCGATTGTTCCTGTTTCCTAGTTTTCCCGTTGTTGACCATTCTGTCTGCTCTGACCTTTAGCCTGCCTGCCGTCCTGTACCTTTCCCCACCTTTCTGGATTACTGACCTTTGCCTGCCCTCACCCTGAGCCTGCCTGCCGTCCTGTACCTTTGCCTCACCTGTCTGGATTACTGACCTCTGCCTGCCCTTGACCTGCCTTTTGCCTGCACCTGTTTAATTAATAAACTGTTGTTACTTCAACGTTGCCTGTATCTGGGTCTTACCTGAAACGTGATAGAAATAATAACACTGTCAAATACAGGTAGCCTAGTCAAATAATTAACATCCAATCACATTAACCGTTACTCTCTCACGGTAAACCTTCACTCTTGCGCAGACATTTAGAAACAAAACATGACCATTTGAAAAATAAGCCAGTTTTTAGAGTGAGAATAAAGACAACTTTTGAGTTGGAAATGCTTTCCCAAAAACCTCAATTAAATCTAACTACAATGTAACCTATGCTACCTGGCAGAAAGAACATTATTATTTTCGTCAATCCAGTGGGTTTGTTGTTTTGTGATCTCTACTATCACATGTGCTACAAAAACACTGCTAACCAACAACCTCTTGCTAGGTGCACACTTGGATGAATGGGTAACTACACACAAAAATCTATAATTTCTCACATTTTTCCCTGACCTCAAAAGTGGTCTTCATATGTGGTTTAAGCATTGTTGTGGACTTGGAACATCCAATGCTGTTGGTTTTCTATTACAAAAGTGTGATTGTGATAGCAAAAACCTGGAAAAACAAAACCTTTTATTTATTTTTCATGATAATATGGGCTATGTACTGCATTTTTCCGTTTTGAGGCAATTCATACTGTATCCTGCAGTAAAACTGTAAATACGACTCCAATCTCAAGAGGACACAGGTCACGTAAAAAACAACAACATTTTATGTTCTCTTAGAAAATAGTCCTGATCATATAGGCCTAGACCTAGACAAAACCCGAAACAACTAAGAATACACTCAATTTTAAAGCCATGTCTTTCTACATTGTACCAAAATACAATCTACCCCAGCTATGAATTATGGCAAGGTAAGAGGCTACCCCTCTACCTCAGCTCTCTCTCTGTATAAATACACACTGTACCTGTCCTGCTCAGGTCCTCACCTGTCACTCCCTCTATTTCCTCCTGCATCATTTCTAAGCATGTGCTCCGGTCTGACTAACCAATGGAACAGGCCTGTCTTTCCCTGTCCCTGGCTCTGTCAAACACCTGCACAACTCGGATTCTCTGCTGCTCATACAGGCCTTATGGATAAGTGTGCCTGTGTGTGTGTTTGTTAATATAAGTCTTGAAAGCATCTTGCCCTCTCCTAAGTCCTGAGGTTGTCACCTGCCCCGCGGCCCACCTCCACCTCTAATCATTAGGCCATGCCACGACCACATGCCCAGAGGGGGTGAGAGCAGAGGGGGCTGCTGGCTTCAGGCAAGCCCCAGGCTTTTCCGACTTATGTCGACACTGATGAGGCTGAGGGGAAACAGTGCGGATTTGAGCTGTATAGGAAAGGAAGGGATATGAGAGGGTGAAATAATGTATCACTGGCTCTATGGGTGGGTGAACACACTTGTTTCACTCACTCACTCACTCACTCAGAGCGTATGCCTTTGTTTCTCCTTCATAACAGAGTGTACTGTCAGACGATAAGATCTATCTACCACGGCATGTTCTATAGAATCCATGTGTAAATAGATATAATCTCTCAGTAAATGTACCCTGTCTCAGAGGACATTTTCTCCTAAGTCAAGACATGCTCAGTCCTCCCAGATTTATGGTAATATCTCATATTAGCATATATATAGTGCTGCACTGTAACACACTATTTATTCAACTGAGTTTTTAATCTCCTTGAATTGAATTTAAGGGTGCAATTTTAAGAGTGAAGTGGCGAGGAAGTGATGGTAGCTATTTAAAATCCACGATCAGATCATTTTTTCATAGAAGCACCTGCTGTTAAGTCTTGGTTCAGTCAACTGTCATGAGAGAAACTTTTGTATTTGGCAAGTTTCACAATTTGTGTGTAAGAAACATAAAAGTTAGATGTTTCAACCGACTATGTTGTCTTTGAGGTAGAGGATGAAAGGGAGTACACACACAGCAAGACGTCATGTGCTTTTAATGGACCGTGGCGCCATTTTCATTCCTCTTAACTGTGATGCACAGCATCTTAGCAGTGTCCAGGGTTGGCCAGACTTGTAATAGTCCCAGGATTAACATTAAAGACCTGCCTTTCTAATCAACACAAACACGATCAATATCCTCTCAAAGAAATACAAGGTTGGAGAAACCGGAGGCTTGAGAAATGTCCCTGCCGACAGAAAAGTCAACTTGATTTCCTGTTGGTTATTAAAGAGCTCTGTGCTCTAGTCAGCTCTTTGTCTATGAACACTGATCATGTCAACAGAGAATGGAGCTGGTTCTCCCTAAAGGCTTGTACAGTGCAAGAACGAACTCACCTGCTATTCATTACATTTTACATTTGAGTAATTTAGCAGATGCTCTTATCCAGAGCGACTTAATGTTAGTGCATTTAACTAGGTGGGACAACCACATCACAGTCATAGTAAGTATATTTTTTCTCAATAAAGCTAGGAGTGGGGGGGGATATTATTTAAGAAACTATTTGAAGAGGTAGGGTTTCAGAAGATGGGCAGGGGTCAAGAAGATGGTTCTGAGAGAGATAGCGACAGTTGGTCAGAGACAACACGCTCAAGTGTTTTTGGAAAGAAAAGAAAGAAGGGATGTCGGTCTGTAGTTATTGACTTCAGAGGAGTCGGTTGGTTTCTTGAGGAAGGGAGCAGCTCGGGAGATTTTGGTCTGGGATGACGGAAGTGAAAAATGGGAGAAGGTCTCCAGAGATGGTCTGGAGGAGGGAGGAGGGGATGAGGTCACACTGGCAGAGGGATAGGAGGAGTAAATGCTCTAAAGGCTATGGAGGTTTAGCAAGGACTATACAGTAGTTTGACATGGATAAATATACCACAAATAGACATTACCCAAAGGGATCAGCTTATCCTCTTTAACTCAACTCTCTGACTTAACATGTGTGAATTTAAGTATGCTCTCTCTAATTCTCTCTTTTTCTTTCTCTCTCTCGGAGTACCTGAGCCATAGGACCATGCCTCAGGACTACCTGGCATGATGACTCCTTGCTGTCCCCAGTCCACCAGGCCGTGCTTCTGCTCCAGTTTCAACTGTTCTGCCCGCGGCTATGGAATCCTGACCTGTTCACCGGACGTGCTACCTGTCCCAGACCTGCTGTTTTCAACTCTCTAGAGACAGCAGGAGTGGTAGAGATACACTTAATGATCGGCTATGAAAAGCCAACTGACATTTACTCCTGAGGTGCTGCCTTGCTGCACCCTCAACAACTACTGTGGTTATTATTATTTGGCCATGCTGGTCATTTATGAACATTTTAACATCTTGGCCATGTTCTGTTATGATCTTCACCCGGCACAGCCAGAAGAGGACTGGCCACCCCTCATAGCCTGGTTTCCCTCTAGGTTTCTTCCTAGGTTTTGGCCTTTCTAGGGAGTTTTTCCTAGCCACCGTGCTTCTACACCTGCATTGCTTGCTGTTTGGGGTTTTAGGCTGGGTTTCTGTACAGCACTTTGAGATATCAGCTGATGTACGAAGGGCTATACAGTGGGGCAAAAAAGTATTTAGTCAGCCACCAATTGTGCAAGTTCTCCCACTTAAAAAGATGAGAGAGGCCTGTCATTTTCATCATAGGTACACTTCTACTATGACAGACAAAATGAGAAAAACTAATCCAGAAAATCACACTGTAGGATTTTCTATGAATTTATTTGCAAATTATGGTGGAAAATAAGTATTTGGTCACCTACAAACAAGCAAGAGTTCTGTAACTTCTTCTTTAAGAGGCTCCTCTGTCCTCCACTCGTTACCTGTATTAATGCCACCTGTTTGAACTTGTTATCAGTATAAAAGACACCTGTCCACAACCTCAAACAGTCACACTCCAAACTCTACTATGGCCAAGACCAAAGAGCTGTCAAAGGACACCAGAAACTGCTGGGTCTTTCAGCATGACAATGATCCCAAACACACCGCCTGGGCAACGAAGGAGTGGCTTCGTAAGAAGCATTTCAAGGTCCTGGAGTGGCCTAGCCAGTCTCCAGATCTCAACCCCATAGAAAATCTTTGGAGGGAGTTGAAAGTCCGTGTTGCCCAGCAACAGCCCCAAAACATCACTGCTTTAGAGGAGATCTTCATGGAGGAATGGGCCAAAATACCAGCACCAGTGTGTGAAAACCTTGTGAAGACTTACAGAAAACGTTTGACCTCTGTCATTGCCAACAAAGGGTATATAACACAGTATTGAGATAAACTTTTGTTATTGACCAAATACTTATTTTATTTTATTTTTCACTGGCTTGCTGGGGCTCTCTCATGCCGTCCCTGGAGGGGGTGCGTCACCTGAGTGGGTTGATTCACTGTTGTGGTCATCCTGTCTGGGTTGGCGCCCCCCCCTTGGGTTGTGCCGTGGCGGAGATCTTTGTGGGCTATACTCAGCCTTGTCTCAGGATGGTAAGTTGGTGGTTGAAGATATCCCTCTAGTGGTGTGGGGGCTGTGCTTTGGCAAAGTGGGTGGGGTTATATCCTTCCTGTTTGACCCTGTCCGGGGGTGTCCTCGGATGGGGCCACAGTGTCTCCTGACCCCTCCTGTCTCAGCCTCCTGTATTTATGCTGCAGTAGTTTATGTGTCGGGGGGCTGGGGTCAGTTTGTTATATCTGGAGTACCTCTCCTGTCCTATTCGGTGTCCTGTGTGAATCTAAGTGTGCGTTCTCTAATTCTCTCCTTCTCTCTTTCTTTCTCTCTCTCGGAGGACCTGAGCCCTAGGACCATGCCCCAGGACTACCTGACATGATGACTCCTTGCTGTCCCCAGTCCACTTGGCCATGCTGCTGTTCCAGTTTCAACAGACCTGAGCCCTAGGACCATGCCCCAGGAATACCTGACATGATGACTCCTTGCTGTCCCCAGTCCACCTGGCCATGCTGCTGCTCCAGTTTCAACTTCCACCTGACTGTGCTGCTGCTCCAGTTTCAACTGTTCTGCCTTATTATTATTCGACCATGCTGGTCATTTATGAAGATTTGAACATCTGGGCCATGTTCTGTTATAATCTCCACCCGGCACAACCAGAAGAGGACTGGCCACCCCACATAGCCTGGTTCCTCTCTAGGTTTCTTCATTGGTTTTGGCCTTTCTAGGGAGTTTTTCCTAGCCACCGTGCTTCTACACCTGCATTGCTTGCTGTTTGGGGTTTTAGGCTGGGTTTCTGTACAGCACTTTGAGATATCAGCTGATGTACGAAGGGCTATATAAATAAATTTGATTTGATTTGATTTGATATTTTCCACCATAATTAGCAAATAAATTCATTAAAAATCCTACAATGTGATTTTCTGGATTGTTTTTTCTCATTTTGTCTGTCATAGTGGAAGTGTACCTATGATGAAAATTACAGGCCTCTCTCATCCTTTTAAGTGGGAGAACTTGCACAATTGTTGGCTGACTAAATACTTTTTGGCCCCACTGTATAAATAAATGTGATTTGAATTGATTTAATGTCTATTGGGACCAATTGCTCCATGGTCCATGTACCACCAATTTATAGCAGCTACATGCTGATGCACACCATAGCCTTTGTGCCAGAACTTTTACCAGACAATCAGCTGCATCCCAGTATACTAGAATGGCGAGGTGAGGCCTGATTGTGCCAGACTGAAGGTCTATGGAGGTCTATGGAAGGGACAGGGAACAGGGAGTGATGAGATGAATAGAACTCCAGTACACCATTGATTGTGCTTCTCTACAGACAGTGTGGTGTAATGATAGCCTCTGCTTTGTGATGAGAAGGGCAGAAATGGCTGGTTTTACTCCGAAGTAGCGGAGTTTGATGTCCCTCTGTTTGACACTTTACAAAGCACTATTGATCCTCAGGGAACAGGCCTACAAGAATCTACTCCTATTCATCTCTAAGCTGTGATAAACTGTAGTGTGTTTGACTGCTGTGACTCTAACAAGCACACTTACAGTACACATGCACACAATCTCCTAGGGAACTAAGGGCTGAGGGCATGGTGTAAATGATAGGCACTTTTCGCTTTGTGAATCATAAGATCAATCACCGTAGCAACGATTGCCCATGCAGATTCTACACAACACTGGGAGATTGGAGATGTTTGTGTGAATGGGCTATTGTCAGATTTCCCTCAGTGTGTCTTTGGTCCGAGCTGCAGGGTAAAACACTATCTTTATATCCAGAGTCGATGGTCCAAAGCGGACGGTAGTTGATCTCTAGTGGGTAACAGGGAGAGATGGGGATACTATCTCAGGGATTTGTAATTTTGGAAATTGACTAGGGGTAAAGTGGAGATGCTGATCTTGGGCTGAATTTCAACTTTTCAGTAAAAACACACACCAAGCTCCCAACCCTGGCTTAGTTGTTGATAGATGGTAGAATCATCTCAATTTCTATTTTATATGATGAATTGAAAATGTAAATAACTTCCACTTTGCTTTTTTTCAAATAGGGCCCTAGCTTATTTTCTTCTGTTGAAGAACTGTAATTCCATTTGTAGTTACTCAGGTGTCACTAAAACTAAAGTCCTTTATGGGTTCATTGGGTTGCTGTTAACTTCTTTGGGACTGGGGGGGCAGTATTGAGTACCTTGGATGAATAAGGTGCCCAGAATAAACTGCCTGCTACTCAAACCCAAAAGCTAGAATATGCATTTAATTAGTAGATCTGGATAGAAAACACTCTGAAGTTTCTAAAACTGTCTGCGATTATAGCAGAACTCATATGGCAGGCAAAAACCTGAGAAAAAATCCAACCAGGAAGTGGGAAATCTGAGATTTGTAGTTTTTCAAGTGATTGCCTATCCAATATACAGTGTCTATGGGGTCATATTGCAACAGTCTTTAGAACGTTGTTTCAGGCTTCTACTATGAAGGGGGAGCGAATAAGAACTGTGTGACTCAGGGGTCTGGCAGAATGCCATGAGGTAAGTCATGCGCGTGGCCGTGAGAGCGAGCTGCGTTCCCTTTCATTTCTAAAGACAAGGGAATTTGGTTGGAATATTACTGAATATTTATGATAAAACCATCCTAAAGATTGATTCTATACATCGTTTGACATGTTTCTACGAACTGTAATGTAACTGTTTTGACTATTCGTCTGAACTAAGTGTCCGCGCCTTGTGAATTTGGATTTGTGAACTAAACACGCAAACAAAAAGGAGGTATTTGGACATAAATTATGGACTTTATTGAACAAAACTAACATTCATTGTGGAACTGGGATTCCTGGGAGTGCATTCCGATGAAGATCATCAAAGGTAAGTGAATATTTATAACCCTATTTATGACGAGAATTTCTGTAATTTGATGTGGTTCTCTGCACTTTCTCCAGATGTATGTTTGAAACAATGCATTTCTGAACATAACGCACCCATTTCAAATGAGTTTTTTAGACATAAAGATTAACTTTATCGAACAAAACACACATTTATTGTCTAACATGGAGTCCTGGGAGTGCCATCCGATGAAGATCATCAAAGGTAAGTGAATATTTATAACGCTATTTATGACGAGAATTTCTGTAATTTGATGTGGTTCTCTGCACTTTCTCCAGATGTATGTTTGAAACAATGCATTTCTGAACATAACGCACCCATTTCAAATGAGTTTTTTAGACATAAAGATTAACTTTATCGAACAAAACACACATTTATTGTCTAACATGGAGTCCTGGGAGTGCCATCCGGTGAAGATCATCAAAGGTTAGTGATTCATTTTAACACTATTTCTGTCTTTTGTGACACCTCTCCTTTGGAAAATGGCTGTATGGTTTTCTGTGGCTAGGCGCTGACCTACCATAATCATTTGGTGTGCTTTCGCCGTAAAGCCTTTTTGAAATCAGACACTGTGGCTGGATTTACAAGAAGTTTATCTTTAAAATGGTGTATAATGCTTGTATGTTTGAGGAATTTTAATTATGACATTTCTGTTGTTATGAATTTGGCGCCCTGCAATTTCACTGGCTGTTGGCAAGGTAGGATGCTACCGTCCCACATATCCCAGAGAAGTTAACGAATCACCAGTAGCACTAATCAAACTGTCACGGAGTCAAAGTGCTCAGAGCAAAGTAATCTGAGCTCCATTGGCTCCCCAGTGAGCTGTGTTTGTTCCTGATGTGTGAGTGTGACCTTTCTGTCACACAGGGCCTGGGGTGCCCCTGGTCTGTTTACAACAACATGAAACAACATGACAGCAGCCTCCCTGCTCCACCAGCTCTGCTCTGCTCTACACTACTGCCTTTAACTGTTACCTTAGTGTTACATACGGTGAGGGACAAGAGAAACACTCAGACAGAAAACAGAGGAGGAGAGAAAGAAAGGAACACTCATGGAGAGGAAAAAAAAGAGAGAAACAGCCCCAATGTTTACACAAACAATGCCCAGCACACAATGGGGCATCGTGGGTAGTCAAGTGGTCAGAGGAATGGTTGTGTCATTACAGACAGCTACCCACGTTTAGAGGACATGCACGCATGTCAGCAGTGCAAGGTTCTCTTGCTGGGTAGAAGAGGGGGTGCTAGGTGGCCAGTCAGTGCACCCACACAGGTTACGGGTAATCCCTCTCACACACTACTCACTCACACACACACACACACACACATGCACACACACACACACACACACACTTCCGCCTCCCTGAGAGGGGTTAGCGGAGCTCAAGAGGCAGTTGAAGTTAGAAACATGAAATGTAAACAAAGAGTTCTACCAGTGTTGTTAAGTTCAGTGTTGGGAAGAGGTGTGTGTGTGTGATGGGGGCAATACTGTAGACAGGCCAATGTCAGAAAACAACTGGTTAAACGTACCAGGAGCTGTGCATGCTAGCATAACTATATTCAAATTAGAGGTCATCACGGATCGACCTGTACCTGAATCCCCAAGACCCGATCCAGAATCCGGGCTGGTCAAGAGCCAGAATTCAAAATAATGTCACAGGTCTGGGTTGGATCTGAAGTGATTGTCACGGATCTCGGGTATGTTTAATTTGAACTGATGTCTAAAAGGGACCGTACAGATCCGAACGCCACTGTTGCAGTAGAGAGAGGGAGTGAGAAATGTGATCATTTATGCTGCTGCTCTTGCTTTTCACGAGAGTGGAGCATGGCGCGTGTAGCTTGTTGTTGGCCAATCATAAGTCATCAAAGTGACAATAGGCTACAGTCTTAAAGCATCACTCCATTTGTGGCAAAAGTTAAGAGATATTTAATCAATTGAAGATGGAATTAAAATGACGGAATTAAAAGTTAAAGGAGAAGGATAGGTTAGAATGACCAAGAGCCAACAGTTAGGCTGCTACTTAATATTCAGATGGAGTTGTTGTTTTTTGTAACTTTAGGATGAGAAGGCGCATGCTACACTGCAGCCTCAGTTAGCCTAGATAACTAGCTTAATTAGCTTTTCCCGGTTTGAGGAAGTCCAAGACAGGTAATACGTAATCATATTTGATGATAAATAAACTAGTTATCGAGTTTTATGGCCCCTCCCCCGCATTGATAGAGCGGCACCTCTCTCTCCCTCCTCACACTCTTTATCAGCTCCGGTTAGTAAAGTAGCTTCTATTTACTCCAAGGCGATAGTTTACAGTGTACCTAGCTTCTATTTACTCCAAGGCGATAGTTTACAGTGTACCTAGCTTCTATTTACTCCAAGGCGATAGTTTACAGTGTACCTAGCTTCTATTTACTCCAAGGTGATAGTTTACAGTGTACCTAGCTTCTATTTACTCCAAGGCGATAGTTTATAGTGTACCTATATGCAATTTAAGATAATATCCTTTCCACCTCCCCCAATACAATCTATACTCTACTTTCCCCAAATAACAGCTTTTCTCCCGGACATAAAAATAGAAGTAGCCAATGCCAATTTGCTACATCGACACTGAAATTCCAATTCAAAGGGAAAAATATAGCATGTATGTCAACTCTTCTATGTATTTGCATGTGTGTGGGAGTGTAGGTATGTGTTTGTGGGAATGTGTGTGTGTGTGTTTGTGGGAGTGTAGGTGTGTGTGTTTGTGGGAAAGTGTGTGTGTGTGTTTGTGGGAGTGTAGGTGTGTGTGTTTGTGGAAGTGTAGGTGTGTGTGTTTGTTTGTGGGATTGTAGGCGTGTGTGTGTGTGTGTTTGTGGGAGTGTAGGCGTGTGTGTGTGTGGTTGTGTATATGAATGGGAGAGTGAGAGAAGAGTGAGGGATGGATGGTGAATATGTGTAGGAGCCTGAGAGAAGAGTGAGGGATGGATGTTGAATATGTGTAGGAGTGTGAGGGATGGATGGTGAATATGTGTAGGAGGGTGAGAGAAGAGTGAGGATGGATGGTGAATATGTGTAGGAGGGTGAGGGATGGATGGTGAATATGTGTAGGAGGGTGAGAGAAGAGTGAGGGATGGATGGTGAATATGTGTAGGAGGGTGAGGGATGGATGGTGAATGTGTAGGAGGGTGAGAGAGATGCATAGGGTATATGTTGGGCGGGAATGAATGAGAATGGAGGAGCAAGTCGATGGATGGAGTCTGAGAGGCAGGGAGGGTGGGAAAAGACGTAGAAATCACTCCTCCGTCGATAACACAATGGAATGGTCAAATGCTTTATTATCTACATGTTGAAAGTGTGTGGGCGACGTAGAGAAACAACATGGTGCAGTTTGAGGCCATGTGGCGGAGACTAATGCAGGCGCTGGAGATGGGGGTGTGAGCAGGTGGGTCTGGGCAGGTGTGATGTTGTGGATGTTTGTGTGTGTCTATATGTTTTGTATTGTAAAAAAAAATGTTTATAGTGTAGCTAGCTTGCATTTACTCTAAGGCAATAGTTTATAGTGTAGCTAGCTTGCATTTACTCTAAGGCAATAGTTTATAGTGTACCTAGCTTGCATTTACTCTAAGGCAATAGTTTATAGTGTAGCTAGCTTGCATTTACTCTAAGGCAATAGTTTATAGTGTACCTAGCTTGCATTTACTCTAAGGCAATAGTTTATAGTGTAGCTAGCTTGCATTTACTCTAAGGCAATAGTTTATAGTGTACCTAGCTTGCATTTACTCTAAGGCAATAGTTTATAGTGTACCTAGCTTGCATTTACTCTAAGGCGATAGTTTATAGTGTACCTAGCTTGCATTTACTCTAAGGCAATAGTTTATAGTGTACCTAGCTTGCATTTACTCTAAGGCGATAGTTTATAGTGTAGCTAGCTTGCATTTACTCTAAGGCAATAGTTTATAGTGTACCTAGCTTGCATTTACTCTAAGGCAATAGTTTATAGTGTACCTAGCTTGCATTTACTCTAAGGCAATAGTTTATAGTGTAGCTAGCTTGCATTTACTCTAAGGCAATAGTTTATAGTGTACCTAGCTTGCATTTACTCTAAGGCGATAGTTTATAGTGTACCTAGCTTGCATTTTCTCCAAGTTGTTTTTTTATTACAATATGGAAACATTCATGTACTTTCTCGACACCTCAGTCTTTTCAAATCAATACTAAGTGTCCATTGGAGTTCTCTTTCTATATTACTGCTCTTCCATGAAGCTACCATCAGGCCGTCATCAGGACTATACGCAAGGAGATACTCATTCTAGTAGAGAGCTGAAATGATCGTTCCGGAAAAATTGCTTTCATGAGAATCATCCCACTTCAACAGGCGCTCAGATTGCTTCTGTATCAGTTTACGAGCGTTATCAGGAAGCCCTAAAGCTGTTCTGAGTGCTCTAATAAAAACCTCTTCATGAACGGACTGGTGTAGACAATTGAACTGCTGCAAATATAGCAGCTTTCCACTCTTCTTGTAATGGTGTAGTTGTATTTGTGACAGGCACGCTTGGAAAAGAGAAGCAGTCGTTTTGAGGTGCTGACACATGCACACACGCACAACCGGCTTCAATGATCCATGAGCTGTGTGTTTGTATGTGTTAGTGTTGTCAGGATACGTGATTTTTGACTTCGATACCAGGTTTAGTATCATGATACCAAAACGATACTCAATACAAAATGATACACGATACTGAAACAATACCACAGCCCCCAAAAAAGAAGGTATTAGCTCAAGTCACACAATATCCAGTGGGCTTTATTTTTTAAAACATTGAACAATATGTTGATAATTGGTAGAACAAATAAAATAAAGAATATGTTCTATTCGATTTTCATTTTTTTGCAAAAATTAAACACCATATTACATAACAGAATAATATCTTCAATTTTCCTTATTCAAAACCATATCCAATGTCATCTAAACTCTTTTAAAATGTAATTTCATATATATCAGGCTTAATTTGCTCATCTATGGCCATAATATTGGGTCAAAACATTCATTAGACCTGTAATTCATTAAAGCTAAATCATTTTATGTAGTAAATTAATTGTTTAGTTCCAATACGACATAAAAACACTTTGAAGGTCATTTCTGAAACTTATATTGCAATAGTCGACACCCCATAGAAATACAATGGAATTTACACAGCACACTACGATTTCCAAAATGCATTTCACTTCCCAGGGTGCAATGCTCCGCCCAGGCCTGCTGGCTGGCTAATGGCTACTGCTAGCAAGCAAGCCCAGACAAATGCGAAGTAGTCTAAATATATTGCTGTTAAGTTATGAGTTCATATTACTCCTAGGTTGTGTAATCATATTATAATGCTCACATGAATGTCATGATGAGGGCCTCCGGAGTGGCGCAGGGGTCTAAGGCATCACTAAATACTTGGGTTCGATCCCAGGTTGTGTCACAGCCAGCCGTGACAGGGAGACCCACGAGGCGGTGCACAATTGGCCCAGCGTCGTCCGGGTTAGGGGAGGGTTTGGACGTCTGGGATTTCTTTGTCCCATTGCGCTCGTGGCGGACCGGGCGCTTGCACGCTGACTTCAGTCACCAGCTAGATGGTGTTTCATCCGGCACATTTGTGTGGCTGGCTTCCGGGTTAAGCGAGCCGTGTGTCAAAAAGCAGTGCATCTTGGGTTGTGTTTCGGAGGACGTATGGCTCTCAACCTTCGCCTCTCCCTAGTCCGTAGACTTTAACTACCAATTGGGTATGAAGAAAAATGAGTAAAAAGTATTGTACCTGTATGTTCATGTCATTGTAAAATAATTCAAATTTTGTAGAATAATGACAAAGTTATAATGAAAATCTTATTTTGGAACTAAACCTCACTTGCCCTGCACTGCTTTGTAACACCTTTTGCTTAGTTGTTTTGCTGAGCTGGCCCTCATCATCTGGGCCCAGATTCACAAAACACTTTCCCCCGCAAAAACTTAAGAAGCTTCTTATGAAAAAAAGAAGTTCATAAGATAGTTCGTAAGTACAATTTCTCAACAATATCTTAGGATTTAATGATTTTCTTACGAACTTCTTACAAATCTTCTTAAGATGTTTGTTGCTAGGCAATCGATTTAGCTAGCTATCTAGCTAGCAATGGCAATCATGTTAGCATATTTCTTACTGAGATTACTGTTCTAAAACATGTTCTTGGATTAAAATAATCAATACCGAAACTTTCAGATTAAGTTTGTGAGTAAATTAACATGTTCAGTTGCTTTCATTAGCTTTTTCTCTCACTGTCCTGAGTTTAACATAAGTATTTAGCTATCTTGGAATTAAGAACATTTCCAATAAATGTATTTTCAAGAATCTAATTTCGTCTTAACTTTCTACTTAAGCAGAAACATAAGAAGTAGCGCAATACATCTTCCAATAATCTTTTTGAGGAATAGCAACTTTGCTTATCTTTCTTCTTAAATCTATAGTTAAGGAAAAATGGCTGTTAAGAAGAAATGTTCTTAAAAAGGTTTTGTGAATCTTGGCCCTGCTCTGTAATTAAAGTATTCTCATAGCTTGCTTCTGCAGACAGTTTGGTTAACAAGCAACGGGCGTGGAGCTATGAAGTTTTTGTTTGGAAAAGCCATGCTGTCTGCATTTTCTATCTCTTCTTGCTTGCTTCTCAAAAGTGGCTTGCGCTGTGTCAGCACAGCCTGGCTAGCTACTGCCCCCTTGAGAAGATTCAGACAAACGACTAGACAGATTCGATCCTCTAAATCCTTATATGATGTGAGATACATTAGATTTTTTTCATGTTCTAGAATCAAGTTTTGGTATAAAATTCAAGTTTTAGTATACCATGCAACACTAGTGTGTGTGTGTGCGTGTGTGTGTGTATGTGTGTGTGTGTGTGTGTGTGAATATATAATGCTTGAGCACCTGTTCCATTACTTGATTGAACAGGTGCATCTGTGTGAACTGCCGTCCACAGTATTTTAACTGCCCCCCTGGACTAAATCTTCCCCCACTATGCAACCCCAGCACTTTCTCAAAGACACCCCCTGCAGTTGGCTAAATGGCAACCTCCTAACCAACCCCAGCACTTTCTCAAAGACACCCCCTGCAGTTGGCTAAATGGCAACCTCCTAACCAACCCCAGCTTAGGGACTGACTTTGATAAGAGTGAACCCTCCACATCATGATTGAGACGATTCAAAACCAAATACCTGCCTTTCAGAGTTCTGTGAGCAAGACACTTCTTCTGCTCTCCTCTTTTCATCTTTTTAAATCAAGACCCGAGTGAGAGGCTGAGGGCACTGGGAGAGAGGCAGTAAGAAGAGAAGTGGAGGGTGCAGAAATACTGTTACCTAGCATGCGCACACACACACATAACGCTTTGATGGAGGGTAGAGTCCCTACAAAATGCTTTGACTGACGGTAGAGTTCCTAGAAAACACTTTGACTGACGGTAGAGTTCGTATAAAATGCTTTGGCTGACGGTAGAGTTCCTATAAAATGCTTTGACTGACGGTAGAATTCGTATAAAATGCTTTGACTGACGGTAGAGTTCCTACAAAACGCTTTGACTGACAGTAGAGTTCCTACAAAACGCTTTGACTGACAGTAGAGTTCCTACAAAACGCTTTGACTGACGGTAGAGTTCGTATAAAATGCTTTGACTGACAGTAGAGTTTGTATAAAATTCTTTGGCTGATGGTAGAGTTCGTATAAAATGCTTTGACTGACAGTAGAGTTCGTATAAAATGCTTTGACTGACGGTAGAGTTCGTATAAAATGCTTTGACTGACGGTAGAGTTCGTATAAAACGCTTTGACTGACGGTAGAGTTCGTATAAAATGCTTTGACTGACGGTAGAGTTCCTACAAAATGCTTTGACTGACAGTAGAGTTCCTACAAAACACTTTGACTGATGGTAGAGTTCGTATAAAATGCTTTGACTGACAGTAGAGTTCGTATAAAATGCTTTGGCTGATGGTAGAGTTCGTATAAAATGCTTTGACTGACAGTAGAGTTCGTATAAAATGCTTTGACTGACAGTAGAGTTCGTATATAATACTTTGACTGACGGTAGAGTTCGTATGTAATACTTTGACTGACGGTAGAGTTCGTATAAAATGCTTTGACTGACGGTAGAGTTCTTATAAAATGCTTTGACTGACGGTAGAGTTCGTATAAAATGCTTTGACTGACGGTAGAGTTCCTACAAAATGCTTTGACTGACGGTAGAGTTCCTATAAAATGCTTTGACTGACGGTAGAGTTCGTATAAAACGCTTTGACTGACGGTAGAGTTCGTATAAAATGCTTTGACTGACGGTAGAGTTCGTATAAAATGCTTTGACTGACGGTAGAGTTCGTATAAAATGCTTTGACTGACGGTAGAGTTCGTATAAAATGCTTTGACGGACAGTAGAGGTCGTATAAAATGCTTTGGCTGACGGTAGAGTTCGTATAAAATGCTTTGACTGACGGTAGAGTTCGTATAAAATGCTTTGACTGATGGTAGAGTTCGTATAAAATGCTTTGACTGACAGTAGAGTTCGTATAAAATGCTTTGACTGACGGTAGAGTTCCTATAAAATGCTTTGACGGACAGTAGAGGTCGTATAAAATGCTTTGACGGACAGCAGAGTTCGTATAAAATGCTTTGACGGACAGTAGAGTTCCTACAAAATGCTTTGACTGACAGTAGAGTTCGTATAAAATGCTTTGACTGACGGTAGAGTTCGTATAAAATGCTTTGACTGATGGTAGAGTTCGTATAAAATGCTTTGACTGATGGTGGAGTTCCTACCAAACGCTTTGACTGACGGTAGAGTTCGTACAAAACGCGTTGACGGACAGTAGAGTTCGTATCAAACGCTTTGATGGACGGTAGTGTTCCTACAAAAGGCTTTGATGGACGATAGTGTTCCTACAAAAGGCTTTGATGGACGGTAGAGTTCCTACAAAACGCTTTGACGGACAGTAGAGTTCGTATCAAACGCTTTGATGGACGGTAGTGTTCCTACAAAAGGCTTTGATGGACGATAGTGTTCCTACAAAAGGCTTTGTTGGACGGTAGTGTTCATACAAAATGCTTTGATGGACGGTAGAGTTCCTAAAAAAACGCTTTGATGGACAGTAGAGTTCGTATCAAACGCTTTGATGGACGGTAGAGTTCCTACAAAACGCGTTGACGGACAGTAGAGTTCGTATCAAACGCTTTGATGGACGGTAGTGTTCCTACAAAAGGCTTTGTTGGACGGTAGTGTTCATACAAAACGCTTTGATGGACAGTAGAGTTCCTAAAAAAAACGCTTTGATGGATGGTAGTGTTCGTACAAAACGCTTTGATGTACGGTAGTGTTCGTACAAAAGGCTTTGATAAATGGTAGTGTTCGTATAAAATGCTTTGACGGACAGTAGAGTTCGTACAAAACGCTTTGATGGATGGTAGTGTTCGTACAAAATGCTTTGATGGATGGTAGAGTTCGTACAAAAGGCTTTGATGGACGGGAGAGTTCGTACAAGACTGAATGGTGTAGGGTTCTCCTCTCTCTGTCTCTCTTCCCACTCACCTGCTATGAGTTAGGAGCATGCGTACACACACACACACACACACACACACACACACACACACACACACACACACACACACACAGCTCTGATGGACAGTTTGAAAATGGCCTGTCAATGATTTGTTTGCCTTCGTCCAGACGTCAGTGATTTAGGAGTCATGTCAGTATGTTGGTTTTGTTTCTGTTGCCACTCAGGCTGAAAAAGTTTGTCCTAATAGTTTGTTGGCAGAGTGAGGTTTTGCTTTCAGGCCAAGCTGCTTCTCATGCCATCTGGATGCAAAGTACTAGAAAAATACAGAAAAAGACTTGGGGTGCATCTCAATAGTTTAAAAGTGCCCTCTTCTTGACCCCTTGTCCTCATATGCACTGATCTGAAAACAAACACCTCACTCTCTAACAGACGTTCCCTCCATCTCCCCATCTTTGTCTCTCTCATTCTGCATATGGAGCACAGAAAAAAAGGAATGATATAGAATGGAATTTGGCATATCACTGGTCAACTCCAGACTTCCATTTTGATGATTGCTTAGAAAGGGAATGCTATGAGCTGTATGAGATTTATTAGTGTGTGGGAGCTTTACTATACAAACTCTTACTATACAAACCCTATACAAACTCTTACTATACAAACCCTATACAAATCCTCACTATACAAACCCTATACAAACCCTTATGATACAAATCTTGACCAAATATATATTTTTATCTAACCCAAGATATTTCATTTGTGTAATTTACAGTGGGAGCAAATGAAGCATAGTGGGCAGGAAAAAGCAGCGAGGTGGGAAAAGCCAAGCACTAGCTAGTGAGATCTTATTGGCGGCGGGTTGTAGCATGTATTGCATAATTCCGTTAGGGAACACCTCCTCTGTGAAGTGCGCGTGTGCACAAACTCAATTCAACCTTGCACTCCTTCTAAATAACACCATTTTGGTAAAGTGTGAAGTCTATTAAACTTAGTTCACTGTGATCATAACAGATTTGAGTTTTGGGAACAGAAAGACATATTGATGTTTCATAGATGAGGAAAATTGGCAGAATGTCGGCCCGGTTTCACCTAGTTCTATCCTCTTCCACTACCTGCGACTACAGTATTTGCTGGTGAGAAAATGTTCAAAATGGATGCTTCAGCTTTATAGTCCCTGTGATGTGTCTGGGTTTCCTGCTCTGTCTTTGTCCTTACTATGCAAACCCTATACAAACCATTCCTTTACTTCCTGGATAGTTCTGCATCGGTTTTGAATAGAATATACAAATATATGAACACAGCTTTACCTAAGGCTTTATTTAAGGTCTTTGTTGAGGTGGGAAAAGTATGTGTAACTGCACTCTGAGCAGGAGTAGTAGTCACAGCAGATAATATTCTCCATTTTTGGTGACTTTAATATTCACATGGAAAAGTCCACAGACCCACTCCAAAAGGCTTTCGGTGCCATCATCGACTCAGTGGGTTTTGTCCAACATGTCTCTGGACCTACTCACTGTCACAGTCATACTCCGGACCTAGTTTTGTCCCATGGAATAAATGTTGTGGATCTCAATCCTGGACGATCGGACCACCATTTTATTACGTTTGCAATTGCAACAAATAATCTGCTCAGACCCCAACCAAGAAGCATCAAAAGTCGTATTATAAATTCATAGGCCACACAAAGATTCCTTGATGCCCTTCCAGACTCCCTCTGCCTACCCAAGGACATCAGAGGACAAAAATCAGTTAACCACCTAACTGAGGAACTCAATTAAACCTTGCGCAATACCCTAGATGCAGTTGCACCCCTAAAAAATAAAAACATTTGTCAAAAGAAACTAGCTCCCTGGTATACAGAAAATACCCGAGCTCTGAAGCTTCCAGAAAATTGGAACAGAAATGGCGCCACACCAAACTGGAAGTCTTCCGACTAGCTTGGAAAGACAGTACCATGCAGTATCGAAGAGACCTCACTGCTGCTCGATCATCCTATTTCTCCAACTTAATTGAGGAAAATAAGAACAATCCGAAATGTATTTTTGAACCTGTCGCAAAGCTAAACTAAAAAGCAGCATTCCCCAAGTGAGGATGGCTTTCACTTCAGTAGTAATTAATTCATGAACTTCTTTGAGGAAAAGATCATGATTATTAGAGAGCAAATTACGGACTCCTCTTTAAATCTGCGTATTCCTTCAAAGCTCAGTTGTCCTGAGTCTGCACAACTCTGCCAGGATCTAGGATCAAGAGAGACACTCATGTGTTTTAGTACTATATCTCTTGACACAATGATGAAAATAATCATGGCCTCTAAACCTTCAAGCTGCATACTGGACCCTATTCCAACTAATCTACTGAAAGAGGTGCTTCCTGTGCTTGGCCCTCCTATGTTGAACATAATAAACGGCTCTCTATCCACCGGATGTGTACCAAACTCACTACAACTGGCAGTAATAAAGCCTCTCTTTAAAAAGCCAAACCTTGACCCAGAAAATATAAAAAACTATCGGCCTATATCGAATCTTCCATTCCTCTCAACATTTTTAGAAAAGGCTGTTGCACAGCAACTCACTGCCTTCCTGAAGACAAACAATGTATACGAAATGCTTCAGTCTGGTTTTAGTCCCCATCATAGCACTGAGACTGCACTTGTGAAGGTGGTAAATTACCTTTTAATGGCATCAGCTTTAATCCTTTACACTTGTGTGAATTGGCCTATATAGCTCAATGAAATGTTTCTTACAGTTGAAATATAAAAATGCATAACCATGGCAGGAAGTGAAAGGGAACAGGTGAATAATTATGGTACAATTATTAGACCAAAGTTGAGGACACAACAGTTCACCTGACATGAGTGAATCCAAACATTACACTATTGATTTGATGTGCATTTTAGATTTACGGTCCTTTTTTGCCATTTGTTGATAACGAAATCTGAAAGTACTCTAGATACATTCAGTAACATGATAAGACTATTCCTAGAAAATTTGGGGTAGGTGCAACATAAGACAGTAGATTACCGGGGTTTGAGTGAGAGGTCTAACTGGTGTCTCCAAGTGGTCTCACACATGTCCAAAGTGTGCGCTGTTCCTTGGCAATTTCAATGCACTTTTATCACTCAAAGAAGAGTCTTCAACTAAAAGGTACTTTTTTGAGCTCTCCATGCTGTGCCGTTGAGAAACTAGAGGAAGCACACATGTAGTTGGTTCATTTGGAACACAACCCTGTCCATTATAAATCTCAATCTGGGTCAGGTAGGCATGATTTGAGAGCTTATTCTATTGCCAACATGACTAGCTAGCTAAGTTATAAAATACAATCTTACAGTGTTAGGCCTTCAGAAGGCAGTTCCGAGCATAGAAATGAGTCATGAGTGCATTCTGGTGCCTGTTCCGCAGCAGATTTTCTTCACAATAAACAAGAAGGCTAATTCTGTTCAGAACAACCTAGGGTATGACATCATCTCATCTTGTACATCTAACATAGTGACCATAAACGTTGACACTATATGATTTGAAAAAGGGAAGTGCACATTTGGGTGGTGTTTGGCTTGCTTGTATGACATCAAAGCAATATTTAGTATAATCCTCAACGTCTCATCTTTCAAAATACATATAGGCTTCTTAATTTACAGTATTTCCCTCACTTAGACAACCCAGAATTTGCAAAAGTTGCTCAATTAGCGGGAGGCATGGGGGCAACTTCTCGCACGCAGTGCTCAATTTCAGAATGCCTGTCAGTCAAAACCAATACAGAGCTGTGAAGCGCAGAGTCATGTATAGCACCTTACTGTGCAGCCACTGCGTTACAATTTAGGTGCTTATTAGTGCCAAAATCTGCCATTCTAAACCTGTATAAGGGTACGAGGGTGAAGGGCTAAGATGGCACACAGACAATGGGGAGGAGGTGAGAAATATGAGGAGAAAGTATGGAAAGGGAGACTAAGACTGGGGCCTAAAGAATGGAGTGAAAGAGAAGGTGTGCTTTTAGGACACATAGTCTTTCCATGACAGACTGACCAGGTGCATGCAGGTGAAAGCTATGATGCCTTATTGATGTAGTCTGTTACATCCACTTCAGTCAGAGGAGATGAAGGGGAGGAGACAGGTTAAATAAGGATGTTTTTTTATCCTTGAGACAGTTAAGACCTGGATTGTGAATGTGTGCCGTACAGATGGTGAGTGGACAAGACAAAAATCTTTAAGTGCCTTTGAATGGGGTATCATAGTAGGTGCCAGGCGCACTGGTTTGAGTGTGTAAAAAACTGCAACACTGCTGGGTTTTTCACGCTAAACAGTTTCCTGTGTGTATCAAGAATGGTCCACCACCCAAAGGACATCCAGCCAACTTGACACAACTGTTGAAAGCATTGGAGTCAACTTGGGCCAGCATCCCTGTGGAACGCATTTGGCACCTTGTAGAGTCCATGCCCCGACAAATTGAGGCTGTTCTTAGGGCAAAGGGGGTGGGCAACTCGATATTCGGAAGGTGATCCCAATGTTCTGTACACAGTGTATAATCATGACTTATTTAGACCTGGTAACCAAGTGAGGGTGCTCTCTGGCCAATCAATTATGTTTTTGGATAGAGAGCCAGGGAGAAGAGGAACAAGCAGACAGTACAGTCTGCATATGTGGAGCCCGAATTTTAGGGTTGGTCACCCTTTGACAGGACTGCATCACATGACAGATGTTTAAAACCTGATACGGCTAGACGTTCCTCTAGCGGAATGTTTCGATAACATCCGGTGAAATTGCAGAGCATGAAATTCAAATTAAATTATTAGAAATATTTAACTTTCATAAAATCACAAGTGCAATACACCAAAATAAAGCTTAACTTCTTGTTAATCCAGCCGCCGTGTCAGATTTCCAAAAGGCTTTACGGCGAAAGCAAACCATACGATTATCTGAGGACAGCGCCTCATCATACAAATGCATGACAAATCATTTTCAACCAGGGAGGTGTGACACGAAAGTCAGAACTAAAGATATAATTCATGCCTTACCTTTGAAGATCTTCTTCTGTTGGCACTCCAAAATTTCCCATAAACATCACAAATGGTCCTTTTTTTCGAGAAATTCCTTCGTTATATCCCCAAAATGTCAATTTATTTGACGCGTTTGATTCAGAAATACACCGGTTCCAACTCACCCAACATGACTACAAATGATCTAAAAAGTTACCTCTAAACTTGGTCCAAACATTTCAAACAACTTTCCTAATCCAACTTTAGGTATCCTAAAACATAAATAATCAATACAATTTAAGACGGAATATACTGTGTTCAATAGCGGATAAAATGAAAGTGGAGTTAGTTCCAGTTCGTGCGCACCAAACAAAAGAGTCCACTTGGCTTGACACTCAGTCTGAACAGCCCTACTTCTTCATTTCTCAAAGGAAAAACATCAACCAATTTCTAAAGACTTGACATCTAGTGGAAGCCATAGGAACTGCAACCAAGTGCCTCATAAATCTAGTGTCCCATAGAAAACCAATAGAAAACAATTAACAAAAAAACAAAAAAAATCATGGATGGTTTGTCCTCGGGGTTTCGCCTGCCAAATAAGTGATTTTATACTCACAGACATTATTTTAACGGTTTTAGAAACTGTAGAATGTTTCCTATCCAAATCTACCAATTATATGCATATCCTATCTTCTGGGCCTGAGTAGCAGGCAGTTTACTTTGGGCATGCTTTTCATCCGGACGTGAAAATACTGCCCCCTATCCAAAACAGGTTTTAAGATACATCAGAATCACACTAATTTAACATGACAGATGTTAAAGAGACATCACCATCAGACTGATTTAACATGACAGATGTTTAAGAGACATCACCATCACACTGATTTTACATACGATATGTTTAAGAAACATCGCCATCAGACTGATTTAACATGAGATATGTTTAAGAGACATCACCATCACACTGATTTAACATGAGATATGTTTAAGAGACATCACCATCAGACTGATTTAACATGAGAGATGTTTAAGAGACATCACCATCACACGGATTTAACATGAGAGATGTTTAAGAGACATCACCATCAGACTGATTTAACATAAGATATGTTTAAGAGACATCACCATAACACCGATTTAACATGAGAGATGTGCATGTGCAGTAGTGTGTGTGCGTGTGTATTTGTGTGTGTGTGTGTGTGTTTGTGTGGAATAGTAACAACCAGTGGTCCTGCATGGCCACCATCTGACTCAAAATAATAATAATTTGGGGGGTGCTTATAGTTTTCCTTTTACAGACTTGGGGTTGTGTGAATTGGAAATGTGTTTTTTGCATATCCCAACTCCCTCTGAGACGCCCACAGGGAGTCAGGGTCACCATTGTCCAGCACTTGCTCAAGGGCACAGTGACAGATTTTTAACTTTGTAGGCTCCGGGATTTGACCCAGAAACCTTTCAGTTACTGGCCCAACGCTCGAGGCTACATACTGCCCAAGACTAGTAGGGAGTAGGTTTCATTTTCCATTGAAAAATGTTTTGCTACGGTGTGCCCTACTGAACACATCCAGGTCTTCATCTAAAAGTAACAGCAACCCAACTGGTAACAGGGTGTTGGCTCTCCTGCTGGACAAATGACTCCCATTTAACATTTAGATGGACCATGTAGCTGTGATGTGTCACTAAGGCTATTTACCATGCTCAATCCAAATCTCATCTCATCTGGGACAGTGTAAATTATTATTTTATCTTTCATTATGTACGTGAAGATTATTATCTCTACTTGCACATTTGTATATATATATATATATATATATATATATATATATTCTGCACATCTACCTTTCAAGTGTTTAATTGTTATATTGTGATTACTTCGCCACCATGGCCTATTTATTTGTCAGAATGGTGGGTGTAGCTGGTGTAAGCAGTCAGGCGCAGGAGATCAGAGGATGGGAGCAACGTGACTTTACTCAGAATAATGAATGGTGCAAGGTAAAACAATACACTTGCCCAAACACAAACACAAACACAAACACATGAACATTAACTTTTACGCATGGGCGAGAGACAGCACCCGTCGAAATAACCAGTCACCAACAGTACCGAACATGACATAAAACAATCTCTCACAACACCATGGGGGAAACAGAGGGTTAAATACATTAACAATAATTAGGGGAATGAAAAACAGGTGTATAGAAACAAAGACAAAACAAATGGAAAATGAAAAGTGGATCGGCGTTGGCTAGTAGACCGATGACGCAGAGCGCCGCCCGAACAAGAAGAGGAACCGACTCCGGCTGATGTTGTGACAGTACCCCCCCCCCTTGACCGAGGCCAGCAGTGGGCCGACGCTGGCCTCGGGACGACCCGGTGCAGGGCGATCCGGATGGAGACGGTGGAACTCCCGCAGCATCGAAGGGTCCAACACGTCCTCCACCGGCACCCAGCATCTCTCCTCTGGACCGTACCCCTCCCACTCCACGAGGTACTAAAGGCCCCTTGCCCGACGCCTCGAGTCCAGTATGGACCGAACTGCATACGCCGGAGCCCCCTTGATGTCCAGAGGGGGCGGAGGAACCTCCCGCACCTTAGATTCCTGGAGCGGACCAGCCACCACCGGCCTGAGGAGAGACGCATGAAACGAGGGGTTAATACGGTAATCGGGGGGAAGCTGTAGCACACCTAATTTATTCTCCTCAGGACTTTGAATGGCCCCACAAACCGCGGACCCAGCTTCCGGCAGGGCAGGTGGAGGGGCAGTTTTCGGGTCGAGAGCCAGACCCGGTCTCCCGATGCGAACACTGGGGCCTCACTGTGGTGGCCGTCTGCGCCAGCCTTCTGACGCCTCACGGCCCGCTGAAGATGCACATGAGCGGCGTCCCATGTCTCCTCTGAGCGCCTAAACCAGACGTCCACCGCAGGAGCCTCGATCTGGCTCTGATGCCACGGCGCCAGAAACGGCTGGGACCCCAGTACGCACTGGAAGGGGGAGAGGTTAATGGAGGAGTGGCGGAGCGGGTTTTGGGCCATCTCTGCCCAGGGTATGAATGCCACCCACTCCCCTGGCTGTTTCTGGCAATAGGACCGCAGAAACCTACCCATATCCTGGTTCACTCCCTCCACCTGCCCATTACTTTCAGGGTGAAAACCTGAGGTAAGGCTGACCGAGAATGCCCTCCAGACCCTTGACGTGAACTGAGGACCTCGATCAGATACTATGTCCTCAGGCACCCCGTAGTGTCGGAGACGTGTGTGAATAGTGCCTCGGCAGTCTGTAGGGCCGTAGGGAGACCGGACGAAGGGAGGAGACGGCAGGACTTAGAAAACGATCCACAACGACCAGGATCGTGGTCTTACCCTGTGTGGGAGGAATATCCATTAGGAAGTCCACCAACAGGTGCGACCACGGCCGTTGTGGAACGGGTAAGGGTTGTAACTTCCCTCTGGGCAGGTGGCTAGGGGCCTTGCACTGAGCGTACACCAAGCAGGAGGAAACATAAACCCTCACGTCCTTGGCCAGTACTTCCCACGAAGACAGCGCACTGTCCGACCAATGCCAGGATGACCAGAGGAGGGTGACGTGTGGGCCCAATAGATCAAATTGTCGCGGACAGCAGACGGAACGTACAGACGCCCAGCTAGACACTGGAGGGGAGTGGGCTCTGCATGTAACGCTCAATGTCGCGTCCAGCTCCCAAATTACCGGTGCCACCAGGCAATAAGTTGGGAGTATGGGTGTGTGATCCATGGACTCTGTGTCATACATCCGGGACAGTGCGTCTGCCTTAGCGTTCTGGGAACCTGGTATGTAGGACAGGGTGAAGACAAAACGGGTAAAGAACATGGCCGACCTTGCCTGGCGAGGGTTCAGTCTCCTCGCCGCCCGGATGTACTCCAGATTGCGGTGGTCAGACCAGATGAGAAAAGAGTGTTTAGCCCCCTCAAGCCAATATCTCCACGCCTTCAAGGCCTTGACCACAGCCAACAACTCCCGGTCCCGCACGTCATAGTTTTGCTCCGCCGGGCTGAGCTTCTTCGAAAAGAAGCCACAGGGGCGGAGCTTTGGTGGCTTACCCGAGCGCTGAGAGAGCACGGCTCCTATCCCAGCCTCGGACGCGTCCACCTCCACTAAGAACGAACAAAGAGTGATCCGGATGCGCCAGCACGGGAGCAGAGGTAAACAAAGTCCTCAGGTGACCAAAAGCCCTGTCCGCCTCAGCCGACCACTGCAAACGCACCGGTCGCCCCTTCAGCAGTGAGGTAAGAGGAGCCGCTACCTGACCAAAGCCCCGGATAAACCTACGTTAGTAGTTGGCAAACCCTAGAAACCGGTGCACTTCCTTTCCAGTGGTGGGAGTCGGCCAATTACGCACGGCTGAAATGCGTTCACTCTCCATCTCCACCCCTGATGTGGAAATGCGATACCCTAGGAAGGAGACGGTCTGCTGAAAGAACAGGCATTTCTCAGCCTTGACGTACAGGTCATGCTCCAACAGTCGTCCAAGTACCCTGAGCAGCAAGGACAAATGCTCGGCACGTGTAGTGAAGTATATCAGAATGTCATCGATATACACCACTACAACCTGTCCATGCAGGTACCTGAAAATCTTGTCTACAAAGGATTGGAAAACTGATGGAGAATTCATCAACCTGTACGGCATGACGAGGTACTCATAATGGCCTGATGTGGTACTAAACACCATCTTCCACTCTTCTCTCTCCCGGATACTCACCAGGTTGTAAGCGCTCCTGAGATCCAGTTTAGTGAAGAAGCGTGTCACGTGCATTGACTCATTCACTGTGCCCGATAAGAGGTAGCGGGTAACTGTACCTCACCGTGATTTGATTGAGACCTCGATAGTCAATGCACGGGCGCAGACCTCCATCCTTCTTCACACAAAGGAAACTCGAGGAGGCAGGTGAAGTGGAGGGCCAAATGTACCCCGGAGACATATGGTTCCATATCCGCTGTCTCCTCTTGTGACAGGTGATACACGTGACCCCTGCGAAGTGCTGCGTCTACCAGGAGATTTATCGCACAATCCCCCCGTCGATGGGGTGGTAATTGAGTCGCCTTCTCGGAAACCCCCAAGCACCTCCCCGAGCACTTTCGTGACCACCCCGTGAGATCCCTCTATTGCCACAAAATAGTGGTGTTATGACAGGCCAATCCGGGTATGCCCAGCACCACAGGAAATGCAGGAGAATCAATAAGGAAGAGACTGATTCTCTCCTTGTGACCCTCCTGCGCAACCATGCCCAGTGGAGCGGTGGCCTCCCTAATAGCCCTGACCCTAATGGTCGACTATCTAGGGCGTGCACAGGGAAGGGCATGTCTACAGGAACAATGGGGAGCCCTAAACTGTGGGCAAATGATCTGTCAATAAAATTCCCAGCTGCGCCTTGTGCCTGAATCTACAAACGCCTTATGCTGGGATTGCGGGGAAAAAAAATCTGGAAAATTCATAACAAAAACACGTGAGCAGCAGGGGGCTCTGGGTGAGCCTGGTCCTGACTCACCTGGGGTGACACGAGAGTGCCCTGCCTGCTGCCTCGACTCCCAGAGGAACCTTCCCAGCACCGACCGGCAGTATGCCCTCTGTGGCCACAGATGGTGCATGGAACGGCCCCTCGTCCAGCCCCCCTAAGTGCAGCATCTCCCAGCTCCATGGGCGTTGCAGCGGTGGTGCTGGGGGTTGGAACCAACAGACCAAACAGAACACCGCTTCTCCTTCCCCCCATACAATGTTGGACCACTCCAGGGCTTTCCCTGAGAGGCAGGAGACAAGGGCGGACACGCTCTCACAGCCCGAGGGAGACGGGTGAATGGTTGCCAGGTAAAGCTCCAGCTTTCCGAAGCCGTCCCATCATACTCCCTCGGAAGAACGAGCCGAACAATAATTAGGGGAATGAAAAACAGGTGTGTAGAAACAAAGATAAAACAAATGGAAAATGAAAAGTGTATAGGCGATGGCTAGTAGACCGGCGACGCCGAGCGCTGCCCGAACAAGGAGAGGAACCGACTTCGGCTGAAGTTGTGACATTATTGCCTTACCTTCCTTATCCTATCTCATTTGCACACACTGTATTATTGACTGTATGTTTTTTAAATTCTATGTGTAACTCTGTGTTGTTGTTTGTGTCGAACTGCTTTGCTTTATTTTTGACCAGGTCGCAGTTGTAAATGAAAACTTGTTCTCAACTAGCCTATGTGGTTAAATAAAGGTGAAATAAAAAAATAAAAAAATTATCACAGGGTGCATCACAATACTCTCTGAGATGATGATGATACCAAATTACCGTACAACAGACCATGTATTCACCCTGCACACCCTAATTGACAATCAAACAAACCAAAACAAAGGCAAAGTCTTCTCATGCTTTGTTGATTTCAAAAAGCCTTCGACTCAATCTGGCATGAGGGTCTGCTATACAAACTGATGGAAAGTGGTGTTGGGGGTAAAACATACGACATTATAAAATCCATGTACACAAACAACAAGTGTGTGGTTAAAATTGGCAAAAAACACACACATTTCTTCACACAGGGTCGTGGGGTTAGTCAGGGATGCAGCTTAAGCCCCACCCTCTTCAACATATATATCAACGAATTGGCGAGGGCACTAGAAAAGTCTGCAGCACCCGGCCTCCCCCTGCTAGAATCCGAAGTCAAATGTCTGCTGTTTGCTGATGATCTGGTGCTTCTGTCACCAACCAAGGAGGGCCTACAGCAGCACCTAGATCTTATGCACAGATTCTGTCAGACCTGGGCCCTGACAGTAAATCTCAGTAAGACCAAAATAATGGTGTTCCAAAAAATGTCCAGTCACCAGGACCACAAATACAAATTCCATCTAGACACTGTTGCCCTAGAGCACACAAAAAACTATACATACCTTGGCCTAAACATCAGCACCACAGGTAACTTCCACAAAGCTGTGAACTATCTGAGAGACAAGGCAAGAAGGGCATTCTATGCCATCAAAAGAAACATAAATTTCAACATACCAATTAGGATCTGGCTAAAAATACTTGAATCAGTCATAGAGCCCATTGCCCTTTATGGTTGTGAGGTCTGGGGTCCGCTCACCAACCAAGACTTCACAAAATGGGACAAACACCAAATTGAGACTCTGCACGCAGAATTCTGCAAAAATATCCTCCGTGTACAACGTAGAACACCAAATAATGCATGCAGAGCAGAATTAGGCCGATACCCACTAATTATCAAAATCCAGAAAAGAGCTGTTAAATTCTACAACCACCTAAAAGGAAGCGATTCACAAACCTTCCATAACAAAGCCATCACCTACAGAGAGATGAACCTGGAGAAGAGTCCCCTAAGCAAGCTGGTCCTGGGGCTCTGTTCACAAACACAAACACACACTACAGAGCCCCAGGACAGCAGCACAATTAGACCCAACCAAATCATGAGAAAACAAAAAGATAACTACTTAACACATTGGAAAGAATTAACAAAAAAACAGAGCAAACTAGAATGCTATTTGGCCCTACACAGAGAGTACACAGCGGCAGAATACCTGACCACTGTGACTGACCCAAAATTAAGGAAAGCCTTGACTATGTACAGACTCAGTGAGCATAGCCTTGCTATTGAGAAAGGCCGCCGTAGGCAGACTTGGCTCTCAAGAGAAGACAGGCTATGTGCTCACTGCCCACAAAATGAGGTGGAAACTGAGCTGCACTTCCTAACCTCCTGCCCAATGTATGACCATATTAGAGAGACATATTTCCCTCAGATTACACAGATCCACAAAGAATTCGAAAACAAATCCAATTTTGAAAAACTCCCATATCTACTGGGTGAAATTCCACAGGGTGCCATCACAGCAGCAAGATTTGTGACCTGTTGCCACGAGAAAAGGGCAACCAGTGAAGAACAAACACCATTGTAAATACAACCCATATTTATGCTTATTTATTTTATCTTGTGTCCTTTAGATATTTGTACATTGTTAGAACACTGTATATATATATAATATGACATTTGTAATGTCTTTACTGTTTTGAAACTTCTGTATGTGTAATGTTTACTGTAAATTTTTGTTGTTTTTCACTTTATATATTCACTTTGTATGTTGTCTACCTTACTTGCTTTGGCAATGTTAACACATGTTTCCCATGCCAATAAAGCCCTTGAATTGAATTGAATTGAATTGATGCATCTTTTCAAATGAAATGAACTCAGGTGCTAAGCTGTGATGTGTATAAACATAGTGTTGTGTGTCCCTTCCAAACACCACAACTTTAGTTTCATCTGTCCACAGAATATTTTGCCAGTAGCGCTGCGGAACATCCAGGTGCTCTTTTGCGAACTTCACACGTGAAGCAATGTTTTTTTTTGACAGCATTGGCTTCTTCCATGGTGTCCTCCAATGAGCACCATTCTTGTTTAGGGGTTCACATACCTTTTCCAATCTACACTGTGAATGTTAAATTGATGTATTCAATATAGACAATAAAATACAATAATTTGTGTATTATTAGTTTAAGCACCCTGTGCTTATTGTGACTCAGATGAAGATCAGATCAAATTTTATGTCAAATATGCAGAAATCCAGGTAATTACAAAGAGTTCACATACTTTTTCTTGCCACTGTAGTTAATTGGTCTTGCACCTAGAGAGTGATGAAATGTGTCTGTTTGTCTGTAGTCCAGTGCCTCTTCCTCCAGGCTTCTCTTTCTTCTGTCTCTGTGAAGTTCACTCAGGGCCCAGTGGAGGGATACTTTTTCTGTTCCTATCCTCTGTTATTTCCTCTCTCGGTCTAATGTTCCCTTCTTTCATCCTCATTTTTTTTTTACCAAACTTGTGTGTATTTGTGTGTGTTTTGGGGTTTAAACGAGAGTTGAATAGAGAGTCAACAATCCAACGGAACAATTAAAAGGTTTGTATTGGCATAGGAAGCATGTTTACATTGCCAAAGCAAGTGGAATAGATCATAAACAAAAGTGTGAAATAATCAATCAGAAGTGAACAGGAAACATTACACACAAAAGTTGGAAAAGAATAAAGACATTTCAAATGTTATATTACTGGCTCTATACAGTGTTGTAACAATGTGCAAATAGTTGAAGTATGAAAGGGAAAATAAATAAACAGATAAACATAGTTTGTATTGACAATGGTGTTTGTGTTCCACTGGTTGCTTTTTTCTAGTAGCAACAGGTCACACATCTTGCTGCTGTGAAGGCACACTGTGGTATTTCGCCTAATAGATATGGCAGTTTATCAAAATTGGATTTGGTTTCAAATTCTTTGTGGGTCTGTGTAATCTGAGGGAAACATGTGTCTCTAATATTGTCATACGTTTGGCAGGAGTGGAAATGACTGCAAGGTTAGGAAGTGCAGCTCAGTTTCCACCTCATTTTGTGGGCAGTGGCACATAGCCCGTCTTCTTTCGAGAGTCTCTCTGTACAGAGTCAAAGCTTTCCTTAATTTTGGATCCGTCTTTTTTTTATTCTGCCACACTATGTTTAGGGCCAAATAGCATTCTAGTTTGCTCTGTTTTTAAAACAATTATTTCCAATGTGTCAATAAATTATCTTTTTGTTTTCTCATGATTTGGTTGGGTCTAATTGTATTGCTGTCCTGGTGCTCAGTGGGGTCTGTTTGTGTTTGTCTGCAGAGCCACAGGACCAGCTTGTTTAGGGGACTCTTCTCCAGATTCATCTCTGTAGGTGGTTGTAGAATTTAACAGCACTTTTCTGGATTTTGATTATTAGCGGGTATCGTCCTGATTCTGCTCTGCATGCATTAGTGTTTTACATTGGATAAAAGTAGAGACTCTGAGCCACAAAATTGTATATCATACACAGTATTTCTACTTTGAAATTTGATAAAGTTGTAAACTCACTTTTGAGAAAATGGTCTTTGAATGTTTTGTTATCTAGTGAAGAGCTCTTCTTTGTCTACACCCATTCAGCATCGTTCACACCCTCTTAATCTTTAGCCCCACCCATCTTGTTTCGCCCTCGGATCGTACAGAGCGCCCACTTGCTGCTCTGGTGGATGATTTGTTTACCTCTGATAACATGAAAACATCCTAACTAGCTCTGCTGGCAACAATTTCATTCCGCTACTTTGCAGACCTTTACTGACACCGGCCATATTCAACGAGTGATGTACACTTTAGCTTAGGACATGTAGCTAGCTAGGTAAACAATGAACAAACATAAGCCTGTTAACTTTAGCTAGTTAAACAACAATGAGCATAGTGCCAAATCATGTTGTTACTACCCTGCATGAATATGCTGGGAGCTAACCATCCAGGTTCAATGTTAGCTAGCTAACATTAGGCTCTAAATACCAAAGCAAAAAGCTGTGAGATACGAATAAATAACATCAGTTAGGGAGCCAGTCAGCTAACGTTAGCTAGCTAGCTAACAGTACACTTTAGCTTGAAACGAAACCACTTTCTGTCAAAATTAGAAATGCTAGACTATCTTACCTGTATATATCATCATTTAAAAAAATTGTGTTTCACATTTGTTTAACCAGGTAGGCAAGTTGAGAACAAGTTCTCATTTACAATTGCGACCTGGCCAAGATAAAGCAAAGCAGTTCGACACATACAACAACACAGAGTTACACATGGAGTAAAAACAAACATACAGTCAATAATGCAGTATAAACAAGTCTATATACAATGTGAGCAAATGAGGTGAGATAAGGGAGGTAAAGGTGAAAAAAAGGCCATGGTGGCAAAATAAATACAATATAGCAAGTAAAACACCGGAATGGTAGATTTGCAGTGGAAGAATGTGCAAGGTAGAAATACAAATAATGGGGTGCAAAGGAGCAAAATAAATAAATAAATAAAATAAAATAAATACAGTTGGGAAAGAGGTAGTTGTTTGGGCTAAATTATAGATGGGCTATGTACAGGGGCAGTAATCTGTGAGCTGCTCTGACAGCTGGTGCTTAAAGCTAGTGAGGGAGATGAGTGTTTCCAGTTTCAGAGATTTTTGTAGTTCGTTCCAGTCATTGGCAGCAAAGAACTTGAAGGAGAGGCGGCAAAAGAAAGAATTGGTTTTGGGGGTGACCAGAGAGATATACCTGCTGGAGCGCGTGCTACAGGTGGGTGATGCTATGGTGACCAGTGAGCTGAGATAAGGGGGGACTTTACCTAGCAGGGTCTTGTAGATGATCTGGAGCCAGTGGGTTTGGCGACGAGTATGAAGCGAGGGCCAGCCATCGAGAGCGTACAGGTCGCAATGGTGGGTAGTTTATGGGGCTTTGGTGACAAAACGGATGGCACTGTGATAGACTGCATAATTTGTTGAGTAGAGTATTGGAGGCTATTTTGTAAATGACATCGCCGAAGTCGAGGATTGGTAGGATGGTCAGTTTTACAAGGGTATGTTTGGCAGCATGAGTGAAGGATGCTTTGTTGCGAAATAGGAAGCCAATTCTTGATTTAACTTTGGATTGGAGATGTTTGATGTGGGTCTGGAAGGAGAGTTTACAGTCTAACCAGACACCTAGGTATTTGTAGTTGTCCACGTATTCAGAGCCGTCCAGAGTCAGAGCCGTCCAGAGTAGTGATGTTGGACAGGCAGGCAGCAATCGGTTGAAGAGCATGATGCGTGATGGACGTATCTCCCTGTTATGGATGCCATGCCACAGTTGCCCTTAGTTTGAAGATGTAATCCGGAGACAGGTGTTTTCTCTATCTCTTTAGCTATCATACTCTAATACCACTGATTTCAAAACTGGATCCTCCAGAGAGTAGAGAGCAACACTTTACTATGCAGCTCCACTACACGATACATTTAAAAAAGCTGCGTTCGACAGGATAACCAACACAGACTGACCAGCTCAAATAGACCAATCCGGCAGACCAGTCCGAACTCCTCTCTTGGCATGTCCAGCCCACTCACTATCTCAGCCAATCATGGCTAGTGGGTAGGTTGCAGACTTTTTCTGTGGCTAAACCAACAAGGCTCGTAATTTAACAATTTTACTCGTATTTATTGATGGCATGCAATTCTGTTATTAAGGCGCATGAAAATTCACATATCAACAAAGTATGAGAATACTTTGCATTTGTTTTGTTTTGCTTGTTTGTCAATTAAGTCGTCTGAATGCTTCCCAGCCTAAACACTTTGGAAGAATTTGTGCATATATTATGATGAAGTTTTTGTTATTTTTGGACTTCTGTAAGATTTGTTTAGATTGTTCGGGCACACATTTCTTCTTGAGGCAGGCCCAAATTGGTAGCCGAAGTCTATGTCCCTTCGTCGGTGATTGGTCAACAGTGGGGATTCTTCAGTAAGTGTTTGTTTTCATGCAAATATTTTCATTGAGAAAAATACTGCACCAAACATCTGTTAGATGTACAATTGCGTGACTAAAATCTCCTCGGCATAACAGTCAAAATGTATGACAGACTTCTTGAGTTATCATATATTTTTTGAGGAAGTGTAGACTAGCTATGGGGTCTCAAAATGGACAAACAGTACTATTGACGCTTTTTTTCAAGTTTTTCAAGTGAAGGCCTTTAAAGGGAGTATGTGACCACACTCATACAGTCGTGTGGTAATTTTGTTGTTGTTGTAATGTGGTGCATACTGGCGGCAGAGAAGTCAGGCGCAGGAGAGCGGAAACTGATTTTCAACGGTGTTGTTTAATGAACATAAACCACCGTCAACAGAACAATACATGAAATGGGTCCAACAAAACCCGGTAATCACCAGCATACCGTGCATAAGCACTACAAGAAACAATTACGGACAAGGACATGGGGGGGGGGACAGAGGGTTAAATACACAACATGGAATTGATGGAATTGGAACCAGGTGTGATGGAAGACGACAAAACCAATGGAAAATGAAAAGTGGATCGGCGATGGCTAGAAGGTAGGTGACGTCGGCCGCTGAAAGCCACCCGAACAAGGAGAGGGACCAACTTCGGCGGAAGTCGTGACAGTTGTTTTCACTGAGGAAATGTAGGAGACTGCTGTTGATGATAATGCAGAGGATCTCTCTCTGTCTCTCTGCATCATTCTTTAAAGTGTTTGATATACATTATATACACTCACTTCTTTGAAATAACACATACACTCTGCTTAGCAGAGCAAAATGCTCTCCTAATTCATCAATGTCGCTCTCTGAACATCTTTTGGTAATATATGAAATGAATCCATATTGATACAGTGAAAGGGAGCGGGACAATGTTCTTCCTGCGTATTGATCATCAATCCATAACATGCTGTTGGCATTTGAAAGACACAAAACAATTAACTTTGTGAATGATGGAGACGGACTAATCTATCATAGCTCCTCACCCAGATCCAGCCGTCTGTCTCACTCCTTCAACCTCTCCCCATTTCTTTGTATTAATGTTGTTCCGTGTCTCTGTCTCTCCTTATCTCTGAGCGTATCTAGTCAACTTAATAAGGAGGAGAGGCATGGAGTGTTGACACTGTGTACAGTACAGAGACAGGGGCGGCAGTGTAGCCTAGTGGTTAGAGCATTGGACTAGTAACTGAAAGGTTGCAAGTTCAAATCCCCGAGCTGACAAGGTACAAAATCTGTCGTTCTGCCCTTGAACAGGCAGTTAACCCACTGTTCCTAGGCCGTCATTGAAAATAAGAATTTGTTCTTAACTGACTTGCCTAGTTAAATAAAGGTTAAAAATAAAAAAAATAAAAATAAAAAAGGGAACAGACCAGGGCATCAGTCTCTGGCCTTCAGGACCGCTACAGTACAGAGAGAGGAACAGACCAGGGCATCAGTCTCTGGCCTTCAGGACCGCTACAGTACAGAGAGAGGAACAGACCAGGGCATCAGTCTCTGGCCTTCAGGACCGCTACAGTACAGAGAGAGGAACAGACCAGGGCATCAGTCTCTGGCCTTCAGGACCGCTACAGTACAGAGAGAGGAACAGACCAGGGAATCAGTCTCTGGCCTTCAGGACCGCTACAGTACAGAGAGAGGAACAGACCAGGGCATCAGTCTCTGGCCTTCAGGACCGCTACAGTACAGAGAGAGGAACAGACCAGGGCATCAGTCTCTGGCCTTCAGGACCGCTACAGTACAGAGAGAGGAACAGACCAGGGCATCAGCCTCTGGCCTTCAGGACCGCTACAGTACAGAGAGAGGAACAGACCAGGGCATCAGTCTCTGGCCTTCAGGACCGCTACAGTACAGAGAGAGGAACAGACCAGGGAATCAGTCTCTGGCCTTCAGGACCGCTACAGTACAGAGAGAGGAACAGACCAGGGCATCAGTCTCTGGCCTTCAGGACCGCTACAGTACAGAGAGAGGAACAGACCAGGGCATCAGCCTCTGGCCTTCAGGACCGCTACAGTACAGAGAGAGGAACAGACCAGGGCATCAGTCTCTGGCCTTCAGGACCGCTACAGTACAGAGAGAGGAACAGACCAGGGAATCAGTCTCTGGCCTTCAGGACCGCTACAGTACAGAGAGAGGAACAGACCAGGGCATCAGTCTCTGGCCTTCAGGACCGCTACAGTACAGAGAGAGGAACAGACCAGGGCATCAGCCTCTGGCCTTCAGGACCGCTACAGTACAGAGAGAGGAACAGACCAGGGCATCAGTCTCTGGCCTTCAGGACCGCTACAGTACAGAGAGAGGAACAGACCAGGGCATCAGTCTCTGGCCTTCAGGACCGCTACAGTACAGAAAGAGGAACAGACCAGGGCATCAGCCTCTGGCCTTCAGGACCGCTACAGTACAGAGAGAGGAACAGACCAGGGCATCAGTCTCTGGCCTTCAGGACCGCTACAGTACAGAGAGAGGAACAGACCAGGGCATCAGTCTCTGGCCTTCAGGACCGCTACAGTACAGAGAGAGGAACAGACCAGGGCATCAGTCTCTGGCCTTCAGGACCGCTACAGTACAGAGAGAGGAACAGACCAGGGCATCAGCCTCTGGCCTTCAGGACCGCTACAGTACAGAGAGAGGAACAGACCAGGGCATCAGCCTCTGGCCTTCAGGACCGCTACAGTACAGAGAGAGGAACAGACCAGGGCATCAGTCTCTGGCCTTCAGGACCGCTACAGTACAGAGAGAGGAACAGACCAGGGCATCAGTCTCTGGCCTTCAGGACCGCTACAGTACAGAGAGAGGAACAGACCAGGGAATCAGTCTCTGGCCTTCAGGACCACTACACTACAGAGAGAGGAACAGACCAGGGCATCAGCCTCTGGCCTTCAGGACCGCTACAGTACAGAGAGAGGAACAGACCAGGGCATCAGTCTCTGGCCTTCAGGACCGCTACAGTACAGAGAGAGGAACAGACCAGGGCATCAGCCTCTGGCCTTCATTACCGCTACAGTACAGAGAGAGGAACAGACCAGGGCATCAGCCTCTGGCCTTCAGGACCGCTACAGTACAGAGAGAGGAACAGACCAGGGCATCAGTCTCTGGCCTTCAGGACTGCTACAGTACAGAGAGAGGAACAGACCAGGGCATCAGCCTCTGGCCTTCATTACCGCTACAGTACAGAGAGAGGAACAGACCAGGGCATCAGTCTCTGGCCTTCAGGACCGCTACAGTACAGAGAGAGGAACAGACCAGGGCATCAGTCTCTGGCCTTCAGGACCGCTACAGTACAGAGAGAGGAACAGACCAGGGCATCAGCCTCTGGCCTTCATTACCGCTACAGTACAGAGAGAGGAACAGACCAGGGCATCAGTCTCTGGCCTTCAGGACCGCTACAGTACAGAGAGAGGAACAGACCAGGGCATCAGCCTCTGGCCTTCAGGACCGCTACAGTACAGAGAGAGGAACAGACCAGGGCATCAGCCTCTGGCCTTCAGGACCGCTACAGTACAGAGAGAGGAACAGACCAGGGCATCAGCCTCTGGCCTTCAGGACTGCTACAGTACAGAGAGAGGAACAGACCAGGGCATCAGCCTCTGGCCTTCATTACCACTACAGTACAGAGAGAGGAACAGACCAGGGCATCAGTCTCTGGCCTTCAGGACCGCTACAGTACAGAGAGAGGAACAGACCAGGGAATCAGCCTCTGGCCTTCAGGACCGCTACAGTACAGAGAGAGGAACAGACCAGGTCATCAGCCTCTGGCCTTCATTACCGCTACAGTACAGAGAGAGGAACAGACCAGGGCATCAGTCTCTGGCCTTCAGGACCACTACAGTACAGAGAGAGGAACAGACCAGGGCATCAGTCTCTGGCCTTCAGGACCACTACACTACAGAGAGAGGAACAGACCAGGGCATCAGTCTCTGGCCTTCAGGACCGCTACAGTACAGAGAGAGGAACAGACCAGGGCATCAGCCTCTGGCCTTCAGGACCACTACAGTACAGAGAGAGGAACAGACCAGGGCATCAGCCTCTGGCCTTCAGGACCGCTACAGTACAGAGAGAGGAACAGACCAGGGCATCAGTCTCTGGCCTTCAGGACCGTTACAGTACAGAGAGAGGAACAGACCAGGGCATCAGTCTCTGGCCTTCAGGACCGCTACAGTACAGAGAGAGGAACAGACCAGGGCATCAGTCTCTGGCCTTCAGGACCGCTACAGTACAGAGAGAGGAACAGACCAGGGCATCAGTCTCTGGCCTTCAGGACCGCTACAGTACAGAGAGAGGAACAGACCAGGGCATCAGTCTCTGGCCTTCAGGACCGCTACAGTACAGAGAGAGGAACAGACCAGGGCATCAGCCTCTGGCCTTCAGGACCGCTACAGTACAGAGAGAGGAACAGACCAGGGCATCAGTCTCTGGCCTTCAGGACCGCTACAGTACAGAGAGAGGAACAGACCAGGGCATCAGCCTCTGGCCTTCAGGACCGCTACAGTACAGAGAGAGGAACAGACCAGGGCATCAGCCTCTGGCCTTCAGGACCGCTACAGTACAGAGAGAGGAACAGACCAGGGCATCAGCCTCTGGCCTTCAGGACCGCTACAGTACAGAGATAGGAACAGACCAGGGCATCAGTCTCTGGCCTCAGGACCTTTACAGTACAGAGAGAGGTACAGACCAAGGCATCAGCCTCTGGCCTTCAGGACCGCTACAGTACACAGAGAGGCACAGTGTGTGTTTTATTGCTTCGCTGTGTAAATGAATTATTTTGATGGGGGAAATGTTTGTGTAGAAACATCCAGGCTTCTAGACACTCCAACAATTGTGTTGTCTGACACACAGCTGGTGCACATTGCTAACTCCTAATTCTTTCAAATGTTTTAATCAACTTTCTCTTTGAAAAAGCTCCAAGGCTTTGAAATGCTTAACCCTTCCTCTCCCCCTCTCCTCTGTCTGGTGACTGAATAATCAGTGAGGGCGTTTGCCGAGCACTGTCCTGAGCTGCAATTTGTAGGCTTCATGGGCTGTTCTGTGATATCACTGGGAGTCATCCATCTTACTGAGGTGAGGTGGCTTCACAAAATGGCAGATGTGTATGTGTGCTGATGAAGCTGTGGAAATAATATTCTCCAATGTTTGTTGTTGTTGTTTTTCTTTTAAATTGTCAAGCAGGCTGTTTTTGGAGAACACCTGGCTCAATTAATGTTGAATAAGTAAATACATTACCTGAATGCCGAGGAAATCATTTGTCCGTAAAAACACATTTTTGTATTTAGAAATGAACAGTTCGATGTGTTTTTAAGGAAGGCATGCAACTTCCCGAAACACAGTTTAACTACAGGACTGAGTGTTTTGTAACTTTCAAAGTTAACTTTAAATCTCCTGAAAGCTTAATGAGATGAATCCTAATACAACACCCTGCGGTTTGACTATTACCATGCTAATGAGAAGGGCTTCATGGGTAAAGATATCCATAACACACACACACACTGAATGGAGGTTCCATCAGCTAATTCTGTGTTTTCTGTTTCAGTACTACTATTTCCTCTTCTCCACCTGTAATGAATTAATCTGTGTGTGTGTCGATGTGTGTGTGTTGATGTGTGTGTGTTGGTGCGTGTGTGTTGGTGCGTGTGTGTGTGTGTGTTGATGTGTGTGTGTCGATGTGTGTGTGTTGATGTGTGTGTGTGTCGATGTGTGTGTGTTGATGTGTGTGTGTTTGTGCGTGTGTGTGTCGATGTGTGTGTGTTGGTGCGTGTGTGTGTGTGTTGATGTGTGTGTGTTGATGTGTGTGTGTTGGTGCGTGTGTGTGTGTCGATGTGTGTGTGTTGGTGCGTGTGTGTGTGTGTTGATGTGTGTGTGTTTGTGCGTGTGTGTGTGTTGATGTGTGTGTGTTGGTGCGTGTGTGTGTGTGTGTTGGTGCGTGTGTGTGTGTGTCGATGTGTGTGTGTTTGTGCGTGTGTGTGTTGATGTGTGTGTGTTGGTGCGTGTGTGTGTTGGTGTGTGTGTGTGTTTGTGCGTGTGTGTGTGTTAGTGTGTGTGTTGTTGTGTGTGTGTTGGTGTCTGTATTGGTGTGTTGGTGCGTGTGTGTTGGTGTTTTGGTGCGTGTGTGTGTTGGTTTGTGTGTCTGTCTGTGTTGGGGCATGTGTGTGCGCCTTCTCAAATGCAATTACACGTATGTTAATGAGAGGTGAAGCCCGATGCTGTGCCTCATTATTAGATTAAACAGCAGATTAATTTATTTTCATGGTCTGACCGATCAACCGAGATGTTTTGGTTTGACCTTCGCCACGCCGCTTTAGCGAAATATAATGATGCCAACAATTCATTATCATATTAGCATAGGCCCTACCTGCAGGTAATTGGGGGAAGTGAACCCACACTAGATAAGTGAACATTATCCCTGTGTGTTGATTGAAGATACTCTTCATTAGAAAATCAGGTAAAGGTAAGCCAACAGGTGCTGCAGTATCTGTGTATGGGTGTGTGTCACCTTACTCACCAGTTCACTGGTCTCAACCCAGCACCATAGTAACTCCCTCTCTGTCTCGCTCTGTCCGTCTCCCCTCTCTGTCTCTCTCTGTCTCTCTCTGTCCGTCTCCACTCTCTGTCTCTCTCTGTCTCTCTCTGTCCGTCTCCCCTCTCTGTCTCTCTCTGTCTCTCTCTGTATCTCTCTGTCCGTCTCCCCTCTCTGTCTCTCTCTGTCTCTCTCTGTCCATCTCCCCTCTCTGTCTCTCTCTGTCCGTCTCCCCTCTCTGTCGCTCTCTGTCCATCTCCACTTTCTGTCTCTCTCTGTCCGTCTCCCCTCTCTATCTGTCAGTCTCTTATCTCTGTCTGTCTCCCCTCTCTCTCTGTCCGTCTCCTCTCTCTGTGCGTCTCCCCTCTCTGTCACTCTCTGTCCGTCTCCCCTCTCTGTTTCTCTCTGTCCGTCTCCACTCTCTGTCGCTCTCTGTCCATCTCCACTTTCTGTCTCTCTCTGTCCGTCTCTTCTCTCTGTCCGTCTCCCCTCTCTGTCTCTCTCTGTCCGTCTCCCCTCTCTCTCTGTCGCCCTCCTCTCTCTGTACGTCTCCTCTCTCTGTCCGTCTCCCCTCTCTGTCCGTCTTCCTTCTCTGTCTATCTCTGTCTGTCTCCCCTCTCCTCTCCCTGTCTCTACCTGTCCGTCTCCTCTCTCTATCCATCTCCCCTCTCTGTCTCTATCTGTCCGTCTCCCCTCTCTGTCTCTATCTGTCCATCTCCTCTCTCTGTCTCTCACTGTCCGTCTCCCATCTCTATCTCTCTCTGTCCGTCTCCCATCTCTGTTTCTCTCTGTCCGTCTCCACTCTCTGTCGCTCTCTGTCCATCTCCACTTTCTGTCTCTCTCTGTCCGTCTCTTCTCTCTGTCCGTCTCCCCTCTCTGTCTCTCTCTCTCCGTCTCCCCTCTCTCTCTGTCGCCCTCCTCTCTCTGTACGTCTCCTCTCTCTGTCCGTCTCCCCTCTCTGTCCGTCTTCCTTCTCTGTCTCTCTCTGTCCATCTCCCCTCTCTGTCTATCTCTGTCTGTCTCCCCTCTCCTCTCCCTGTCTCTACCTGTCCGTCTCCTCTCTCTATCCATCTCCCCTCTCTGTCTCTATCTGTCCGTCTCCCCTCTCTGTCTCTATCTGTCCATCTCCTCTCTCTGTCTCTCACTGTCCGTCTCCCATCTCTATCTCTCTCTGTCCGTCTCCCATCTCTGTCTCTCACTGTCCGTCTCCCATCTCTGTCTCTCTCTGTTCGCCTCCACGTTTCTCTCCTTCCTTTTCTCTCTCTCTCTCCCTCTCTGTCCGTCTACTCTCTCTGTCCGTCTCCCCTATCTGTCTCTCTCTGTCCATCTCCTCTCTCTATCCATCTCCCCTTTCTATCTCTCTCTGTCCGTCTCCCTTCTCTGTCTCTCACTGTCCGTCTCCCATCTCTTTCTCTCTCTGTTCACCTCCACCTCCCTGTCCTTCTCCCCTCTCTGTCTCTTTCTGTCCTTCTCCCATCTGTGTCTCTCTCTGTCCGTCTCCCCTCTCTTTCTCTCTCTGTCCGTCTCCCCTCTCTGTCTCTCTCTGTCCGTCTCCCATCTCTATCTCTCTCTGTCCGTCTCCCATCTCTGTCTCTCACTGTCCGTCTCCCATCTCTGTCTCTCTCTGTTCGCCTCCACGTTTCTCTCCTTCCTTTTCTCTCTCTCTCTCCCTCTCTGTCCGTCTACTCTCTCTGTCCGTCTCCCCTATCTGTCTCTCTCTGTCCATCTCCTCTCTCTATCCATCTCCCCTTTCTATCTCTCTCTGTCCGTCTCCCTTCTCTGTCTCTCACTGTCCGTCTCCCATCTCTTTCTCTCTCTGTTCACCTCCACCTCCCTGTCCTTCTCCCCTCTCTGTCTCTTTCTGTCCTTCTCCCCTCTGTGTCTCTCTCTGTCCGTCTCCCATCTCTTTCTCTCTCTGTTCACCTCCACCTCCCTGTCCTTCTCCCCTCTCTGTCTCTTCTGTCCTTCTCCCCTCTGTGTCTCTCTCTGTCCGTCTCCCCTCTCTGTCTCTCTCTGTCCGTCTCCCCTCTCTGTCTCTCTCTGTCCGTCTCCCCGCTCTGTCTCTATCTGTCCGTCTCCATCTCCACGTCTCCCCTCTCTGTCCATCTCCCCTCTCTGTCGCTCTCTGTCCATCTCCCCTCTCTGTCGCTCTCTGTCCGTCTCCCCTCTCTGTCACTCTCTGCACGTCTCCCCTCTTTGTCGCTCTCTGTCCGTCTCCCCTCTCTGTCGCTCTCTGTCCGTCTCCCCCTCTCTGTCGCTCTCTGTCCGTCTCCCCTCTCTGTCGCTCTCTGTCCGTCTCCCCTCTCTGTTTGTCTCTGTCCGTCTCCCCTCTCTGTCGCTCTCTGTCCATCTCCACTTTCTGTCTCTCTCTGTTCGTCTCTTCTCTCTGTCCATCTCCCCTCTCTCTCTGTCGGCCTCCTCTCTCTGTCCGTCTCCTCTCTCTGTCCGTCTCCCCTCTCTGTCTCTCTGTCCGTCTTCCTTCTCTGTCTCTCTCTGTCCATCTCCCCTCTCTGTCTATATCTGTCCGTCTCCCATCTCTGTCCGTCTCCCCTCTCCTCTCCCCTCTCTGTCTCTCTCTGTCCGTCTACTCTCTCTGTCTCTATCTGTCCATCTACCCTCTCTGTCTCTCTCTGTCTGTTTCCCCTCTCTGTCTCTCTCTGTCCATCTCCATCTCCCCTCTCTGTCTCTCTCTGCCCATCTCCCCGCTCTGTCTCTCTCTGTCTGTCTCCCCTCTCCTCTCCCTGTCTCTATCTGTCCGTCTCCTCTCTCTATCCGTCTCCCCTCTCTGTCTCTATCTATCCGTCTCCCCTCTCTGTCTCTCTCTGTCCGTCTCCCCTCTCTGTCTCTTTCTGTCTGTCAACCCTCTGTGTCTCTCTCTGTCCGTCTCCCCTCTCTCTCTCTCTCTGTCCGTCTCCCCTCTCTGTCTCTCTCTGTCCGTCTCCCCTCTCTGTCTCTCTCTGTCCGTCTCCCCTCTCTGTCACTCTCTGCACGTCTCCCCTCTTTGTCGCTCTCTGTCCGTCTCCCCTCTCTGGCGCTCTCTGTCCGTCTCCCCTCTCTGTCGCTCTCTGTCCGTCTCCCCTCTCCTCTCCCCTCTCTGTCTCTCTCTGTCCGTCTACTCTCTCTGTCTCTATCTGTCCATCTACCCTCTCTGTCTCTCTCTGTCCGTTTCCCCTCTCTGTCTCTCTCTGTCCATCTCCATCTCCCCTCTCTGTCTCTCTCTGCCCATCTCCCCGCTCTGTCTCTCTCTGTCTGTCTCCCCTCTCCTCTCCCTGTCTCTATCTGTCCGTCTCCTCTCTCTATCCGTCTCCCCTCTCTGTCTCTATCTATCCATCTCCCCGCTCTGTCTCTCTCTGTCTGTCTCCCCTCTCTGTCTCTTTCTGTCCGTCAACCCTCTGTGTCTCTCTCTGTCCGTCTCCCCTCTCTGTCTCTCTCTGTCCGTCTCCCCTCTCTGTCTCTCTCTGTCCGTCTCCCCTCTCTGTCTCTCTCTGTCTGTCTCCCCTCTCTGTGTCTCTCTGTCTGTCTCCTCTCTCTGTCCTTCTCCCCTCTCTGTCTCTCTCTGTCCATCTCCCCTCTCTATCTCTCTCTGTCCGTCTCCCTTCTGTCTCTCACTGTCCGTCTCCCATCTCTGTCTCTCTCTGTCCGTCTCCCCTCTCTATCTCTCTCTGTCTCTCTCTGTCCATCTCCCCTCTCTATCTCTCTCTGTCCATCTCCCTTCTGTCTCTCACTGTCCGTCTCCCATCTCTGTCTCTCTCTGTCCATCTCCCCTCTCTATCTCTCTCTGTCTCTCTCTGTCCATCTCCCCTCTCTATCTCTCTCTGTCCATATCCCTTCTGTCTCTCACTGTCCGTCTCCCATCTCTGTCTCTCTCTGTCCGTCTCCCCTCTCTATCTCTCTCTGTCCGTCTCCCTTCTCTGTCTCTCACTGTCCGTCTCCCATCTCTGTCTCTCTCTGTCCGTCTCCCCTCTCTGTTTGTCTCTGTCCGTCTCCCCTCTCTGTCGCTCTCTGTCCATCTCCACTTTCTGTCTCTCTCTGTTCGTCTCTTCTCTCTGTCCATCTCCCCTCTCTCTCTGTCGGCCTCCTCTCTCTGTCCGTCTCCTCTCTCTGTCCGTCTCCCCTCTCTGTCTCTCTGTCCGTCTTCCTTCTCTGTCTCTCTCTGTCCATCTCCCCTCTCTGTCTATATCTGTCCGTCTCCCATCTCTGTCCGTCTCCCCTCTCCTCTCCCCTCTCTGTCTCTCTCTGTCCGTCTACTCTCTCTGTCTCTATCTGTCCATCTACCCTCTCTGTCTCTCTCTCTCTGTCTGCTTCCCCTCTCTGTCTCTCTCTGTCCATCTCCATCTCCCCTCTCTGTCTCTCTCTGCCCATCTCCCCGCTCTGTCTCTCTCTGTCTGTCTCCCCTCTCCTCTCCCTGTCTCTATCTGTCCGTCTCCTCTCTCTATCCGTCTCCCCTCTCTGTCTCTATCTATCCGTCTCCCCTCTCTGTCTCTCTCTGTCCGTCTCCCCTCTCTGTCTCTTTCTGTCCGTCAACCCTCTGTGTCTCTCTCTGTCCGTCTCCCCTCTCTGTCTCTCTCTGTCCGTCTCCCCTCTCTGTCTCTCTCTGTCCGTCTCCCCTCTCTGTCTCTCTCTGTCCGTCTCCCCTCTCTGTCTCTCTCTGTCCGTCTCCCCTCTCTGTCTCTCTCTGTCTGTCTCCCCTCTCTGTGTCTCTCTGTCTGTCTCCTCTCTCTGTCCTTCTCCCCTCTCTGTCTCTCTCTGTCCATCTCCCCTCTCTATCTCTCTCTGTCCGTCTCCCTTCTGTCTCTCACTGTCCGTCTCCCATCTCTGTCTCTCTCTGTCCGTCTCCCCTCTCTATCTCTCTCTGTCCGTCTCCCTTCTCTGTCTCTCACTGTCCGTCTCCCATCTCTGTCTCTCTCTGTCCGTCTCCCCTCTCTGTTTGTCTCTGTCCGTCTCCCCTCTCTGTCGCTCTCTGTCCATCTCCACTTTCTGTCTCTCTCTGTTCGTCTCTTCTCTCTGTCCATCTCCCCTCTCTCTCTGTCGGCCTCCTCTCTCTGTCCGTCTCCTCTCTCTGTCCGTCTCCCCTCTCTGTCTCTCTGTCCGTCTTCCTTCTCTGTCTCTCTCTGTCCATCTCCCCTCTCTGTCTATATCTGTCCGTCTCCCATCTCTGTCCGTCTCCCCTCTCCTCTCCCCTCTCTGTCTCTCTCTGTCCGTCTACTCTCTCTGTCTCTATCTGTCCATCTACCCTCTCTGTCTCTCTCTGTCTGTTTCCCCTCTCTGTCTCTCTCTGTCCATCTCCATCTCCCCTCTCTGTCTCTCTCTGCCCATCTCCCCGCTCTGTCTCTCTCTGTCTGTCTCCCCTCTCCTCTCCCTGTCTCTATCTGTCCGTCTCCTCTCTCTATCCGTCTCCCCTCTCTGTCTCTATCTATCCGTCTCCCCTCTCTGTCTCTCTCTGTCCGTCTCCCCTCTCTGTCTCTTTCTGTCTGTCAACCCTCTGTGTCTCTCTCTGTCCGTCTCCCCTCTCTCTCTCTCTCTGTCCGTCTCCCCTCTCTGTCTCTCTCTGTCCGTCTCCCCTCTCTGTCTCTCTCTGTCCGTCTCCCCTCTCTGTCACTCTCTGCACGTCTCCCCTCTTTGTCGCTCTCTGTCCGTCTCCCCTCTCTGGCGCTCTCTGTCCGTCTCCCCTCTCTGTCGCTCTCTGTCCGTCTCCCCTCTCCTCTCCCCTCTCTGTCTCTCTCTGTCCGTCTACTCTCTCTGTCTCTATCTGTCCATCTACCCTCTCTGTCTCTCTCTGTCCGTTTCCCCTCTCTGTCTCTCTCTGTCCATCTCCATCTCCCCTCTCTGTCTCTCTCTGCCCATCTCCCCGCTCTGTCTCTCTCTGTCTGTCTCCCCTCTCCTCTCCCTGTCTCTATCTGTCCGTCTCCTCTCTCTATCCGTCTCCCCTCTCTGTCTCTATCTATCCATCTCCCCGCTCTGTCTCTCTCTGTCTGTCTCCCCTCTCTGTCTCTTTCTGTCCGTCAACCCTCTGTGTCTCTCTCTGTCCGTCTCCCCTCTCTGTCTCTCTCTGTCCGTCTCCCCTCTCTGTCTCTCTCTGTCCGTCTCCCCTCTCTGTCTCTCTCTGTCTGTCTCCCCTCTCTGTGTCTCTCTGTCTGTCTCCTCTCTCTGTCCTTCTCCCCTCTCTGTCTCTCTCTGTCCATCTCCCCTCTCTATCTCTCTCTGTCCGTCTCCCTTCTGTCTCTCACTGTCCGTCTCCCATCTCTGTCTCTCTCTGTCCGTCTCCCCTCTCTATCTCTCTCTGTCTCTCTCTGTCCATCTCCCCTCTCTATCTCTCTCTGTCCATCTCCCTTCTGTCTCTCACTGTCCGTCTCCCATCTCTGTCTCTCTCTGTCCATCTCCCCTCTCTATCTCTCTCTGTCTCTCTCTGTCCATCTCCCCTCTCTATCTCTCTCTGTCCATATCCCTTCTGTCTCTCACTGTCCGTCTCCCATCTCTGTCTCTCTCTGTCCGTCTCCCCTCTCTATCTCTCTCTGTCCGTCTCCCTTCTCTGTCTCTCACTGTCCGTCTCCCATCTCTGTCTCTCTCTGTCCGTCTCCCCTCTCTGTTTGTCTCTGTCCGTCTCCCCTCTCTGTCGCTCTCTGTCCATCTCCACTTTCTGTCTCTCTCTGTTCGTCTCTTCTCTCTGTCCATCTCCCCTCTCTCTCTGTCGGCCTCCTCTCTCTGTCCGTCTCCTCTCTCTGTCCGTCTCCCCTCTCTGTCTCTCTGTCCGTCTTCCTTCTCTGTCTCTCTCTGTCCATCTCCCCTCTCTGTCTATATCTGTCCGTCTCCCATCTCTGTCCGTCTCCCCTCTCCTCTCCCCTCTCTGTCTCTCTCTGTCCGTCTACTCTCTCTGTCTCTATCTGTCCATCTACCCTCTCTGTCTCTCTCTCTCTGTCTGCTTCCCCTCTCTGTCTCTCTCTGTCCATCTCCATCTCCCCTCTCTGTCTCTCTCTGCCCATCTCCCCGCTCTGTCTCTCTCTGTCTGTCTCCCCTCTCCTCTCCCTGTCTCTATCTGTCCGTCTCCTCTCTCTATCCGTCTCCCCTCTCTGTCTCTATCTATCCGTCTCCCCTCTCTGTCTCTCTCTGTCCGTCTCCCCTCTCTGTCTCTTTCTGTCCGTCAACCCTCTGTGTCTCTCTCTGTCCGTCTCCCCTCTCTGTCTCTCTCTGTCCGTCTCCCCTCTCTGTCTCTCTCTGTCCGTCTCCCCTCTCTGTCTCTCTCTGTCCGTCTCCCCTCTCTGTCTCTCTCTGTCCGTCTCCCCTCTCTGTCTCTCTCTGTCTGTCTCCCCTCTCTGTGTCTCTCTGTCTGTCTCCTCTCTCTGTCCTTCTCCCCTCTCTGTCTCTCTCTGTCCATCTCCCCTCTCTATCTCTCTCTGTCCGTCTCCCTTCTGTCTCTCACTGTCCGTCTCCCATCTCTGTCTCTCTCTGTCCGTCTCCCCTCTCTATCTCTCTCTGTCTCTCTCTGTCCATCTCCCCTCTCTATCTATCTCTGTCCATATCCCTTCTGTCTCTCACTGTCCGTCTCCCATCTCTGTCTCTCTCTGTCCGTCTCCCCTCTCTATCTCTCTCTGTCCGTCTCCCTTCTCTGTCTCTCACTGTCCGTCTCCCATCTCTGTCTCTCTCTGTCCGTCTCCCCTCTCTATCTCTCTCTGTCTCTCTCTGTCCATCTCCCCTCTCTATCTATCTCTGTCCATATCCCTTCTGTCTCTCACTGTCCGTCTCCCATCTCTGTCTCTCTCTGTCCGTCTCCCCTCTCTATCTCTCTCTGTCCGTCTCCCTTCTCTGTCTCTCACTGTCCGTCTCCCATCTCTGTCTCTCACTGTCCGTCTCCCTTCTCTGTCTCTCACTGTCCGTCTCCCATCTCTCTCTCTCTGTCCGTCTCCCATCTCTGTCTCTCACTGTCCGTCTCCCATCTCTGTCTCTCACTGTCCATCTCCCATCTCTGTCTCTCTCTGTTCACCTCCACCTCTCTCTCCTTCCTTTTTTTTCTCTCTCTCCCTCTCTGTCTCTCTCTGTCTCTCTCTGTCGGTCTCCCCTCGACGTCTCTCTGACTAATCTGCTGTGGTAATTTATCTGCGTTTAGACTTTAATTCCTCTTCTCATTCAGCCTCGTTGAGAAGACATCGGAAATATTCCTTTGCTTGGAATCGTTGCATTTCTTATGACTCAGAGGACCTCTTCCCTCGTTCCATCTCTCCCCTCTCATGGCTCGTTCTGTCTTTTTTCACACTCATTCCTATCAGTGACGCTCTTCCTAACGCTCCCGAGTTATCAGGACAAATTCGTTACTTCTCTCCTATTGGTCTCTATTAATTTACCTTAAATAGTCTTTTTAGCCACTTCTGAGAAATGATCTTGCGAGCGGGAATCAATTTAAGCAGACTTTTTATCAGGTGAGCTGCCAATCCAAGTAGCTCATCACAAGGGTTTAGAGTAGAATAGAATGTTAAGTGAAATTTAAGTGAAATATGGGAACTATGCTCCATTTGGATACCAATGTCTTGTGGTGAGCAGCATTTTAGGGCCATGGGAACTTCATCTGTGTTAACACTGTATTGTGACGTACAACCTTGTTCCTTGTTTAGTTGACAGAGCTTGTGTAGTATCAATGATTATGTTGATGTTGGTTGTCATATGCCAAGGCATGGTAATGCATACAGGATATGTTTTTTTGGTGTGTGTTCATTTGTTTGTATGCGTGTGTGTTTGTGTGTAAGTGTGTTTGTTTGTGTGTATGTGTGTTTGTTTGTGTGTACGTGTGTTTGTTTGTGTATGTGTGTATATGTGTTTGTTTGTGTATGTGTGTATGTGTGTTTGTTTGTGTATGTGTGTATGTGTGTTTGTTTGTGTATGTGTGTATGTGTGTTTGTTTGTGTGTATGTCTGTTTGTGTGTATGCGTGTTAGTTTGCGTATATGTGGGTTTGTATGTGTGTTTGTTTGTGTGTTGTGTGATGGTTTGTGTGTTGTTTATGTGTATGTGTGTTTGTTTGTGTGTATGTGTGTTTGTTTGTGTGTATGTGTGTTTGTTTGTGTGTATGTGGTTTGTTTGTGTGTGTGTGTGTGTTTGTTTGTGTGTATGTGTGTTTGTTTGTGTGTATGTGTGTTTGTTTGTGTATGTGTGTTTTTGTGTGTTGTTTGTGTGTATGTGTGTTTGTTTGTGTTTATGTGTGTTAGTTTGTGTATGTGTGTTTTTGTGTGTTGTTTGTGTGTATGTGTGTTTGTTTGTGTGTATGTCTGTGTGTGTGTATGTGTGTTAGTTTGCGTGTATGTGTGTTTTTGTGTGTTTATGTGTGTATGTGTGTGTTTGTTTGTTTGTGTGTTGTGTGATGGTTTGTGTGTATGTGTGTAAGTGTGTTTGTTTGTGTGTATGTGTGTTTGTTTGTGTGTATGTGTGTTTGTGTGTTAGTTTGCGTGTACGTGTGTTTGTTTGTGTATGTGTGTTTTTGTGTGTTGTTTGTGTGTATGTGTGTTAGTTTGAGTGTATGTGTGTTTGTTTGTGTATGTGTGTATGTGTGTTTGTTTGTGTGTATGTCTGTGGGTGTGTATGCGTGTTAGTTTGCGTATATGTGGGTTTGTTTGTGTGTTTGTTTGTGTGTTGTGTGATGGTTTGTGTGTTGTTTATGTGTACGTGTGTTTGTTTGTGTGTAAGTGTGTTTGTTTGTGTATGTGTGTTTTTGTGTGTTGTTTGTGTGTATGTGTGTTAGTTTGAGTGTATGTGTGTTTGTTTGTGTTTGTGTGTATGTGTGTTAGTTTGCGTGTATGTGTGTTTTTGTGTGTTTTTGTGTGTATGTGTGTTTTTGTGTGTGTATGTGTGTTTGTTTGTGTACATGTGTGTTAGTTTGTGTGTATGTGTGTTAGTTTGAGTGTATGTGTGTTTGCTTGTGTGTATGTGTGTTTGTGTGTTAGTTTGTGTGTATGTGTGTGTTTGTTTGTGTTCATGTGTGTGTGTTTGTGTGTAAGTGTGTTTGTTTGTGTGTATGTGTGTTTGTTTGTGTGTATGTGTGTTTGTGTGTTAGTTTGCGTGTATGTGTGTTTGCTTGTGTTTATGTGTGTTAGTTTGCGTGTATGTGTGTTAGTGTGTATGTGTTTGTTTGTATGTTAGACTGTATGTGTGTTAGTGTGTATGTGTGTTTGTTTGTGTGTTGTGTGTTAGTTTGAGTGTATGTGTGTTTGTTTGTGTGTATGTGTGTTTGTGTGTTTATGTGTGTTGGTTTGTGTTTCTGTGTGTATGTGTGTGAGTTTGCGTGTGTGCGTGTGTGTTTGTTTGTGTGTTGTGTGATGGTTTGTGTGTATGTGTATGTGTGTTTGTTTGTGTGTATGTGTGTTTGTGTGTTAGTTTGCGTGTATGTGTGTGTTTGCTTGTGTTCATGTGTGTGTGTTTGTGTGTAAGTGTGTTTGTTTGTGTATGTGTGTATATGTGTTTGTTTGTGTATGTGGGTTTGTTTGTGTGTATGTGTGTTTGTTTGTGTGTACGTGTGTTTGTTTGTGTGTATGTCTGTTTGTGTGTATGTGTGTTAGTTTGCGTATATGTGGGTTTGTTTGTGTGTACGTGTGTTTGTTTGTGTATGTGTGTACATGTGTTTGTTTGTGTGTATGTCTGTTTGTGTGTATGTGTGTTAGTTTGTGTATGTGTGTATGTGGGTTTGTATGTGTGTTTGTTTGTGTGTAAGTGTGTTTGTTTGTGTGTGTGCGTGTGTGTTTGTTTGTGTGTTGTGTGATGGTTTGTGTGTATGTGTTTGTTTGTGTGTATGTGTGTTTGTGTGTTAGTTTGCGTGTATGTGTGTTAGTGTGTGTGTGTTTGTTTGTGTGTTGTGTGATGGTTTGTGTGTATGTGTTTGTTTGTGTGTATGTGTGTTTGTTTGTGTGTATGTGTGTTAGTTTGCGTGTATGTGTGTTAGTGTGTATGTGTTTGTTTGTATGTTAGACTGTATGTGTGTTAGTGTGTGTGTGTTTGTTTGTGTGTTGTGTGATGGTTTGTGTGTATGTGTGTTTGTTTGTGTGTATGTGTGTTTGTGTGTTTGTTTGTGTGTATGTGTGTTTGTTTGTGTTTATGTGTGTTTGTTTGTGTGTATGTGTGTTTGTTTGTGTTTCTGTGTGTTTGTTTGTGTTTCTGTGTGTATGTGTGTGAGTTTGCGTGTGTGCGTGTGTGTTTGTTTGTGTGTTGTGTGATGGTTTGTGTGTATGTGTATGTGTGTTTGTTTGTGTGTATGTGTGTTTGTGTGTTAGTTTGTGTGTATGTGTGTGTATGCTTGTGTTCATGTGTGTGTGTTTGTGTGTAAGTGTGTTTGTTTGTGTATGTGTGTATATGTGTTTGTTTGTGTATGTGTGTATGTGTGTTTGTTTGTGTGTACGTGTGTTTGTTTGTGTATGTGTGTATATGTGTTTGTTTGTGTGTATGTCTGTTTGTGTGTATGTGTGTTAGTTTGCGTATATGTGTGTGTGTTTGTGTGTATGTGTGTTTGTTTGTGTGTACGTGTGTTTGTTTGTGTATGTGTGTATATGTGTTTGTTTGTGTGTATGTCTGTTTGTGTGTATGTGTGTTAGTTTGCGTATATGTGGGTTTGTTTGTGTACATGTGTGTTTGTTTGTGTGTACGTGTGTTTGTTTGTGTATGTGTGTATATGTGTTTGTTTGTGTGTATGTCTGTGGGTGTGTATGTGTGTTAGTTTGTGTATGTGTGTATGTGTGTTTGTTTGTGTATGTGTGTATGAGTGTTTGTTTGTGTGTATGTCTGTGTGTGTGTATGTGTGTTAGTTTGTGTATGTGTGGTGTTTGTGTGTATGTCTGTTTGTGTGTATGTGTGTTTGTTTGTGTGTATGTGTGTTAGTTTGCGTGTATGTGTGTTTTTGTGTGTTGTTTGTGTGTATGTGTGTTTGTTTGAGTATGTGTGTATGTGTGTTTGTTTGTGTGTATGTCTGTGGGTGTGTATGTGTGTTAGTTTGTGTATGTGTGTATGTGTGTTTGTTTGTGTATGTGTGTATGAGTGTTTGTTTGTGTGTATGTCTGTGTGTGTGTATGTGTGTTAGTTTGTGTGTATGTCTGTGGGTGTGTATGTGTGTTTGTTTGTGTGTATGTCTGTGTGTGTGTATGTGTGTTAGTTTGTGTGTATGTGTGTGAGTTTGCGTGTGTGTTTGTTTGTGTGTTGTGTGATGGTTTGTGTGTATGTGTTTGTTTGTGTGTATGTGTGTTTGTTTGTGTGTATGTGTGTTTGTGTGTTAGTTTGCGTGTATGTGTGTTAGTGTGTATGTGTTTGTTTGTGTGTTGTGTGATGGTTTGTGTGTATGTGTTTGTTTGTGTGTATGTGTGTTTGTTTGTGTGTATGTGTGTTAGTTTGCGTGTATGTGTGTGAGTTTGCGTGTGTGTTTGTTTGTGTGTTGTGTGATGGTTTGTGTGTATGTGTTTGTTTGTGTGTATGTGTGTTTGTTTGTGTGTATGTGTGTTTGTGTGTTAGTTTGCGTGTATGTGTGTTAGTGTGTATGTGTTTGTTTGTGTGTTGTGTGATGGTTTGTGTGTATGTGTTTGTTTGTGTGTATGTGTGTTTGTTTGTGTGTATGTGTGTTTGTTTGTGTGTATGTGTGTTTGTTTGTGTGTATGTGTGTTAGTTTGCGTGTATGTGTGTTAGTGTGTATGTGTTTGTTTGTGTGTTGTGGGATGGTTTGTGTATTGTTTGTGTGTATGTGTGTTTGTGTGTATGTGTGTTTGTTTGTGTTTATGTGTGTTAGTTTGCGTTTATGTGTGTTAGTGTGTATGTGTTTGTTTGTGTGTTAGACTGTATGTGTGTTAGTGTGTATGTGTTTGTTTGTGTGTTAGACTGTATGTGTGTTTGTTTGAGTGTATGTGTGTATGTGTGTTTGTTTGTGTATGTGTGTATGTGTGTTTGTTTGTGTGTATGTGGGTTTGTTTGTATGTGTGTTTGTTTGTGTGTATGTGTGTTAGTTTGTGTATGTGTTCGTTTGTGTGTTTTGTGATGGTTTGAGTTTTGTTTGTGTGTACAGTGGGGAGAACAAGTATTTGATACACTGCCGATTTTGCAGGTTTCCCTACTTACAAAGCATGTAGACGTCTGTAACTTTAATCATAGGTACACTTCAACTGTGAGAGACGGAATCTAAAATTCAAATTAATTACTTAAAAATCATACAATGTGATTTTCAGTATTTTTGTTTTAGATTCCGTGTTTTTTTTGTTTATGTGTGTTAGTTTGAGTGTATGTGTGTTTGTTTGTGTGTATGTGTGTTTGTTTGTGTGTATGTGTGTTTGTTTGTGTGTATGTGTGTTCGTTTGTGTGTTGTGTAATTGTTTGTGTGTATGTGTGCTGAGACGCAGTGAGACCATCCCCTCCCCACATCTAACAGTGTCATTATCAATGTAGAGGGAGAAAACACACTAATATCCTTCCATTACACTCACCCCTCCAACCCTCTCTGCATATGGTTCTTATAGAACATCAACACAACTCTCTCTTGTCTGTCTGTCTGTCTGTCTGTCTGTCTGTCTGTCTGTCTGTCTGTCTGTCTGTCTGTCTGTCTGTCTGTCTGTCTGTCTGTCTGTCTGTCTGTCTGTCTGTCTGTCTGTCTGTCAAACACACTGCATTCATTTGGAAGTCACTAACTGTTATGATTTTTATGAATAATGACTAAATGATGTATACATTTAACATAAGAAAGGAATGTATGTTTGTCGAAAGAGAACGAAGGATGGTATTGACCTATGTTTGAACCGACCTGGCTGTAACTCCGGGGAGATAAGATAGGACAGGGAGAGCCCCTCCAGAGCTCTCGTATCTGGGGGAGACTGGAACTGTCAGCTGAGTGGCAATAAACTGTGGTGAGAAAATCCCTATGTTGGAGTGTATGTATGTATGTGTGTAGGGTAAGAGAAAGTTATTAAAAGGATTGTCTTTGTATATGTACAGTAGCGCTCTTGTAAATAAACCTTGCTGACTAAGGTAGACTGGCCTCTGACTGTTTCATTTGAATAAGAACCTTACAAATTCTTAGTAACAGACAGAGTATTTTAATTGAAGTTCAGTTTATGAACATTGAGAACAAAATTCTCATAACACTAACTCAAGGCTGTCCGTATCAAACTCAGTCAGAGTGGTGTTCAGGACCAGAAAGCCTTCACTCCGCTGCCTTAGATGTCTCAGTGATGGGCTCCACTTTCCCCACAACGGCCTCATATTTGAACTGGGACTATAAACCAAAAATAATGTCTCAGTGATGGGCTCCACTTTCCCCACAATGGCCTCATATTAGAGCTGGAAAGATAAACTGAAAATATTGTCTCAATGATGAGCTTCACTTTCCCCACAATTGCATCACATTAGAGCTGGGACGATAAACTGAAAATAACCACCCATTTATCGAGGACATATAATGTGAAATTTGAAAGGAAATAGTCCTAAGCCTGCTAATATGGCTATTGCTAACAGGACAATCGAATCCCCGAGCTGACAAGGTAAAATTCTGTCGTTCTGCCCCTGAACAAGGCAGTTAACCTACTGTTCCCTGGTAGGCCGTCATTCTAAATAAGAATTTGTTCTTAAACTACTACTGTGTTCAATGTTATAATTTTTTTTACCTTTATTTAACTAGGCAAGTCAGTTATTAAGGACACAGCAACACATTTTTTACCTTGGAACCTTAGAACCAGGGACTTTTTGGTTACTGGCCCAATGCTATAACCACAAGGCTACCTGCCTCCTCACATATCACATCAGTCTCACATAAGCCTCCCCAGTCCTGCAGAATGTGGAGTGTGGAATGCCTTTGTGTGTGAGACTTTGTGCCTTCAGGAAAGTCAGAGCCAGAGACAAAACAAAAGGTCTAATTCTAGAATGTGACAGAAAGGAGACAATAATAGATGTCCTTTTCTTTTGAGAGGACGCGTCTCTGGTATTAATTTGAGCCTTGAAAGAAAAGTTATTTTAAAAGTGAGTTGGCCCATCAAAGAACATTTAGGCTGAGCGATGGTTGGTGAGGAGGAGATTTTACGGTTCTGTTACAGCCTCATAATATTCTGGTATTTATTAAGAAATGTGGTAACAATGGGCAGGTTCTGGTGCTTGATTGACTCACAATTTATTTAATTAACTGAAATTGTGTGTGTGTGTGTTAGAGAGGGAAACAGAGACACACACACACACTAAGAAAAATACTGTTAGGGAGGAAGGCATCCACGCATGTAGGACTCCCCTTTTCTCGGGATGGTGGAAGCCTCTGGTCCCTTCTCCGGGCCTGGCTCCACGAGGGGGCAAAAGTGCCCTGAGTTGAAACTTGTGCCCCCTCAGTTTTGGTTTTATATCCCTATAAAAAAATTGCTAAAAAGTTCAAATGATTTACTGACAGGTTGACGCAAAATCTGTTTCTCCACTGCGCTGGGGGCTATTGAGGGCTATCGAAGCGATCGGGTCGGTTAGAAATAACTCCTTTGGGTTTCCATAAAAGCCGGGAAAAATGCTCGGTACAAATATTTGGTTTTGATTTATAAGGTCAAGTTTTCCGTTGAAGCTGCTTCACTCAACTCTGCCTCAAGCCCAACAACTACATAGTTTAGTTAGCTTCTTAGCTAGCTGTAAAAAGCGTTATTAGCCTTAGCCTATTTAGCTAGCTGTAAAAAGCGTTATTAGCCTTAGCCTATTTAGCTAGCTGTAAAAAGCGTTATTAGCCTTAGCCTATTTAGCTAGCTGTAAAAAGCGTTATTAGCCTTAGCCTATTTAGCTAGCTGTAAAAAGCGTTATTAGCCTTAGCCTATTTAGCTAGCTGTAAAAAGCGTTATTAGCCTTAGCCTATTTAGCTAGCTGTAAAAAGCGTTATTAGCCTTAGCCTATTTAGCTAGCTCGAACCAGTTAATCTGCCACGATGGATATCAGATTTTTTTCTTTTTTTCACATGGTTTTAGCCCCTTATTTTGGGCACTAAACAGTCTGCACACAGTGCATTCGGAAAGTGTTTCAGACCCCTTGACTTTTTCCACATTTTGTTACATTACAGTCTTATTCTAAAATTGATTAAATTGTTTTTTTTCCCATCACCAATCTACACACAATACCCCATAATGACAAAGTAAAAACAAAAACTAAGTATTCACACCCTTTACTCAGTACTATGTTGAAGCACCTTTGGCAGTGATTACAGCCTTGAGTCTTCTTGGGTATGACACTTCAAGCTTGGTACATCTGCATTTGGGGTGTTTCTCCCATTCTTCTCTGCAGATCCTCTCAAGCTCTGTTAGGTTAGTTGGGGAGCGTCGCTGCACAACTATTTTCAGGTCTCTCAAGAGATGTTCGATTGGGTTCAATTCCAGGTTTTGGCTGGCCCACTCAAGGACATTCAGACACTTCTCCCAAAGCTACTTATGCGTTGTCTTGGCTGTGTGCTTAGGGTTGTTACCCTTTTGGAAGGTGAACTTTCGCTCCAGTCTGAGGTCCTGAGCACTCTTGAACAGGTTTTAATGAAGGATCTCTCTGTACTTTGCGCCGTTCATCTTTCCCTCAATCCTGACAGAAGAATTTACAGGTCTGTGAGAGCCAGAAATCTTGCTTGTTTGTAGGTGACCAAATACTTATTTTCCACCATTATTTGCAAATAAATTAATTAAAAATCCTACAATGTGATTTACTGGATATTTTTTTCTCATTTTGTCTGTCATAGTTGAAATGTACCTATGATGAAAATTACAGGCCTCTCTCATCTTTTTAAGTGGGAGAACTTGCACAATTGTATGTGTTCGTGAGAGTCTCAGCTTTGCACAGCGGGTTCATATTAAACCATTCGGACGCTACAGACAGAAGTTGGTAGATCAACCGTATCGACTTCAGATGAGCCCAATACCCTTGTGGGGCTTGTAGAGCAAAACAGAAAACATGATCCCATAGAGGGGTCATAATAGTTTGTCGGCCAAACCGTTCGGACGCTACATACAATTTTGTGTAAAGATTTTTGGGATGTCTCATGGTCTGACAATCACCGCTCTAGCTCTGTCACCTTTCACCGCAGATGTGGTGGATTGAAACTTATCCAATACAAAAAACACATCTCTAGCTTAAACTGCAGATTTTTTTTATTATGCCAATTACATTTCCACGGGGGCGCTGACATCGACCTTGGGAGGATCTTACAAGAAGATTTTGGGGAGAATGGAATGATTGATTACTCAGAAAGTTCCTCAGAGCATCAAGGAGGCTGCAAATCTTCTGAAAAGGTAAGAAATAATCTAGCTGGTTGGTTTTTGTAAAAATATTGGTGATATAGCCAATGGCATAATTTCAGCAGAAACCTAGAGTACGGGATGGCAAAGTGACTTCCTTAGCCAACAGCCTAGATTTTCAACGACCATCCTTTAGTGTGTAGGGTGCTGTCCATGGTGCTGAAAGAGCGCAGTGAAGATTTTGCGCCAACCTATCACTTCTTGGTCAAAAGCACTCAATGGACCCAATGGAACTTCATGTTTATTGTGGTATAGCGTGATATAAGCAGAATTCAATATAATTCCAATGCAAGAACCCCCCAAAATTCAGCCCCCTCACCTATTTCAACTGCCCCTTTAGTCACTTTATCCTGGTGCCTGGTCTGACTGGAACAGACAAATTCATAATAAAAGTGAGCCCTGCAAGCCAACCCTTCACTCAAAGATAGCCCCAGAACACACACAGGATTGGGAGGGAGGGAGGGATGGAGGGAGGCAGGGAGGGAGGGGAAATGCGAGGGAGGGAGGGAGGTAGGGGATGGGAGAGGGAACGAGGTAGGGGAGAGTGGAGGGGGGGGGTGAGGTGGAGAGGGTGAGGAAAAGAAGAGAAGGAAGATGAGATGAATAATAATAATTGTATTCTCAGCCATGGGGTGGAGAGGGAGAATGATGTAGCAACAGGGTAAATGGAGAATGCATAATTTTGTGGTGCTTCAAGAACAATAATCCATTCTGTCGTCCAACCTGGGGATTGAGGAAAGAGGTGGTGTGGAGAGAGAGTGAGGGTGGGTGTGTTTGCATTCATAGGGGAGTGCTGCTAAGTTAGAATATGCATAATAAACAAGGTATGATTGCAATCCAAGCTTTGGTTTAGTTTCCCTAGCACTGTTTCCACATGCTAACGTTTTAGCATTTGTGGCACGAATCCCATTCAAGTCAAAATAATCTGAAAGTATCTCAAATTGATTGTGAAGCTCAATATCAGTCCCATGACTTCAATGGGATGTGTGCCACAAATGCTAACATTTTATGTGGAAACTAAATCAAAGCATGGTCTCCCTGTCCGGAGACTGGTTACAGTGTAAGGAAACCAAATGTTAATTAGTAATTTGAGGGATAATTTGAGGGATCCCTTTGAAGGGATAACAGTATCCCTTCAAGGGTTAAATATATTGTATTACCATATCTTCTCTGGCCTGTGAGCCAGATGGGGAATAAGCTCTATCCAGCACTACGACTGACTGACTCAGGAATGAGTAAAGTGAGAGTGCTGAGGGTGTATGTGTTTTGTGTGTGTGATGAGGGGGGTCATTGTATGGTATGTGGGTGCAGGGGTTGGGTTTGTGGTGATTGTTTATTTCATCATGTTTGTGTGTGTTTGTGTGTGTGTGTACAGAACGAGACCTATCTGTATTTGTGACGTTATGTATCTGTATAGTCTGAGTGTCAGTGGGCGGGACGATTTGAGACTCCTGTTAAGCCTTGGGGCCTCATTTATAATCGTAATTTCACTCTAAATTTCTGCTTGCACCTTTTCTGATAAGTCTGCGCACGTACAAACCTATTGAGATTCATGAACTTTGCACCCGCCATACATACGCATGTTTTCCATTATAAATCTGGCCTTGTCGCAAACCTGCCCGCATGAATGAGCGTTAAAACTCCTACTAGAAAACACCCTTTTATGGTGACTATTAGCATTAGGCCACGGCATGTAAAAGATGAATTGTTGTTCAATATTTAGTTTATAAGTAGATTATTGGGTTTATATGTCCCTCCGTGGTATAGGGCTCCCGAGTGACGCAGCGGTCTATGGCCCTGCGTCTCAGTGTAAGAGGCATCACTACATTCCCTGGTTTGAATCCAGGCTGTATCACATCCGGCCATGATTGGGAGTCCCATAGGGCGGCGCACAATTGGCCCAGCGTCGTCCGTGTTTGGCTGGGGTAGGCCATCATTGTAAATAATAATTTGTTCTTAAAACTGGCTTGCCTAGTTAAATAAAGGTCACATCTCAAAATAGGGCTACTTAATGTTAGATCCCTCACAGGCAGTTCAAGTCAATTAACTAATCACTGATTGTCACGTCCTGACCTTAGTTCCTTTTTTATGTCTCTGTTTTAGCTTGGTCAGAGCGTGAGTTGGGGTGGGCATTCGATGTTTTTGTTCTATGTGTTGTATTTCTGCTTTTGGCCTGGTATGGTTCCCAGTCAGAGGCAGCTGTCAATCGTTGTCTCTGATTGAGAACCATACTTAGGTAGCCTGTGTTCCCACTATGATTTGTGGGTAGTTGTTTTCTGTTTAGTGTATGTCACCTTACAGAACTGTTTTGTTTCTTCCATTTCACTTTGTTATTTTGTTTTGTGTGTTCAGTCTAATAAATTAACATAGACACTTACCACGCTGCATATTGGTCCGATATTTCCTACTCCTCCTCAGACGACGAAGAGATTTGTTACAGAACTACCCACCACAACTGGACCATGCAGCGTGGTAACCAGGAGCAGAGGGTTCTGGACTCCTGGACATGGGAGGAGATTTTGGACGGTAAGGGACCCTGGGCACAGGCTGGGGAATATCGCCGCCCTAGGGGAAGAGCTGGAGGTGGAGTTAGCACGGCAGCGCAACAGGGACGAGAGGCAGCCCCAAAAATGTATTGGGGGGTGGCACATGGGGTGTGTGGCTAAGTCAGGTAGGAGACCTGAGCCAACTCCCCGTGCTTACCGTGGCGAGAGACGGACCAGGCAGGCACCGTGTTATGCCGTGAGGCGCACAGTGTCCCCAGTGCGCAGGCACAGCCTGGTGCACAACATCGCAGCGCCTCGTATCGACCGGGCTAGAGTGGGCTTTGAGCCAGGAGAAATGAAGCAGGCTTAGCACATCTGGTCTCCAGTGCGTTTCCTCTGCCCGGGGTATATGGCACCAGCCCTACGCACGGTGTCCCCGGTTCGCCAGCACAGCCCAGTGCGGTCTGTTCCAACCCACCGCACTTGCCGGGCTACGGGGAGTATCCAGCCAGGACAGGTTGTGCAGGCTCAGTGCTCAAGACCTCCAGTGCGCCTCCACGGTTCGGTCCATCCCGTGCCTCCTCCACGCTCCAGGCCTCCTGTGGCAGCCCCATGCACCAGGCTGTCTCTCCGTCTCCTCATTCCAGGTGCTCCCTCCTGTCCAGCGCTGCCAGAGTCTACCTCCTGTCCAGCGCTGCCAGAGTCTCCCTCCTGTCCAGCGCTGCCAGAGTCTCCCTCCTGTCCAGCGCTGCCAGAGTCTCCCTCCTGTCCAACGCTGCCAGAGCCGCCCGTCAGTCAGGAGCTGCCAGAGCCGCCCATCAGTCAGGAGCTGCCAGAGCCGCCCGTCAGTCAGGAGCTGCCAGAGACGCCGTTCACTCAGGAGCTGCCAGAATCGCCCTTCACTCCGGCTCTGGCAGCGTGGCAAAATCACCCTTCACTCCGGCGCTGCCAGAATCTCCCATATGTTCGGGGTCCGCTGTAAGGATCCCCAGTCCGAGGGCGCCACTTACGTGGGCCAAGACTATGTTGGAGTGGGGTCCACGTCCTGCGCTAGAGCCGCCACCGCAGACGGATGCCCGTCCAGACCCTGGTTTGCGGCCAAAGAAGTGCACCTTGGGGGGGGGGGGGGGGTGATACACACAGTTAGGCCAGATAACACATTACATTTAGATTTTTAAGGCAATTTTCAATGGGTTGAAGATCAAATCTGGTGAAAATGGGTATAATGGAAATAGTAATAGATTTAGGTCTAATGTCCTGACATTCTCAACAAAACATAAACAATTAGGATATGGATGCATTAATAGTTACTTTTCATACAGTTATTATGCTTCAAGACATAAAAGTAACTATTAATACATCCATTCCATAGGCTAAGTGTTTGTTTCACCCTTCAGCAGGACAATAACCTCAAACACAAGGCCAAATATACACTGGAGATGCTTACCAAGATGACGTTGAATGTTCCTGTGTGACCTAGTTACAGTTTTGACTTAAATCAGCTTGAAAATCTGAAAATGGCTGTCTAGCAATGATCAACAACCAACTTGACAGAGCTTGAAGAATTTTTTAAAGAATAATGTGCAGATATTTTACACTCCAGGTGTGCAAAGCTCTTAAGAGACTTACCTAGAAAGACGGTAATAGCTGTAATCGCCCCCCCTTAGTTCTTAGTTCCTTTGACCTTAGTTCCTTTTTTATGTCTCTGTTTTAGCTTGGTCAGGGCGTGAGTTGGGGTGGGCATTCAATGTTTTTGTTCTATGTGTTGTATTTCTGCTTTTGGCCTGGTATGGTTCCCAATCAGATGCAGCTGTCAATCGTTGTCTCTGATTGAGAACCTGATAGTGTGTTCCCACTATGATTTGTGGGTAGTTGTTTTCTGTTTAGTGTATGTCACCTTACAGAACGGTTTAGTTTCTTCCATTTCACTTTGTTATTTTGTTTTGTGCGTTAAGTCAAATAAATTATGAAGAACACTGACCACGCTGCAGATTGGTCCGATATTTCCTACTCCTCCTCAGTCGACGAAGAGATTAGTTACACTGATCATAATCTTGATATGATTGGTCTGACTGAAACATGGTTTAAGCCTGATAAATTTACTATGGTAAATGAGGCCTCATCTCCTGGTTACACTAGTGACCATATCCCCCGCGCTTCCTTCAAAGGCTGAGGTGTTGATGCTAACATTCACGAAAAACGTCTCCGTTTTCATCTTTTGAGCTTCTCTTCATGAAATGTATGCAGCCTACTCAATCACTTTTTTGTAGCCACCTCCTCTTGTAGGCCTCCTGGGCCATATACAGCGTTCCTCACTGAGTTCCCTGAATTCCTATCGGACCTTGAAGTCATGGAGATAATATTAACATTTTCGGTGACTGTAATATTCACATGGAAAAGTCCACAGACCCACTCCAAAAGGCTTTCGGAGCCATCATCAACTCAGTGGGTTTTGTCCAACATGTCTCCGGACCTACTCACTGCCACAGTCATACAGGGGACCAAGTTTTGTCCTGTGGAATAAATGTTGTGGATGTTAATGTTTTTCCTCATAATCCAGGACTATCAGCTCACCATCTTATTATGTTTGCAATTGCAACAAATAATCTGCTCAGACCCCAACCAAGGATCATCAAAAGCCGTGCTATAAATTCTCGGACAACCCAAAGATTCCTAGATGGCCTTCCTTCCTTCCCCCCACCTACCCAAGGACGTCAGAGTACAACAATCAGTTAACCACATAACTGAGTGTCTAAATGCAACCTTGCGTAATACCCTAGATGCAGTCTCACCCCTAAAAACAAGAAACATTTGTCATAAGAAACTAGCTCCCTGGTATACAGAAAATACCCGAGCTCTGAAGCAAGCTTACAGAAAATTGGAACGGAAATGGCGCTACACCAAACTGGAAGTCTTCCGATTAGCTTGGGAAGACAGTACCGTGCCATATCGAAGAGCCCTCACTGCTGGTCAATCACCCTATTTTTCCAACTTAATTGAGGAAAATAAGAACAATCCAAAATGTATTCTTGATACTGTTGCAAAGTTAACCTGTCTAGGAAACACAGGTTCCGCTAGTGTAACTCCCCCCCCAACATTCCGCTGAAAAGGCAGAGCGGGAAATTAAAAGATATTTTTTAGAAATATTTAACTTTCACACATTAACAAGTCCAATACAGCAAATGAAAGATAAATATGTTGTTAATCTACCCATCGTGTCCGATTTTTAAAATGTTTTACAGCAAAAACACAACATATATTTATGTTAGATCACCACCAAATCCCCAAAAAACACAAAGCAGAATTAGAGATAAAATTCATCACTAACCTTTGATAATCTTCATCAGATGACACTCAAATGACATCATGTTACACAATACATTTATGTTTTGTTCGATAATATGCATATTTATATCCACAAATCTCGGTTTACATTGGCGCCATGTTCAGAAATGCCTCCAAAATATCCGGAGTAATTACAGAGAGCCACATCATTTAACAGAAATCCTCATCATAAACTTTGATGAAAGATACATGTTTTACATATATTTAAAGATACACTGGTTCTTAAATCAACCGCTGTGTCAGATTTTTTAAAAAACGTTACAAGAAAAGCATACCATGCAATAATCTGAGACGGCGCTCAGACGTAAATATATTTCTCTGCCATGTTGGAGTCAACAGAAATATGAAATTACATCATAAATATTCCCTTACCTTTGATGATCTTTCATCAGAATGCAGTGCAAGGAATCCCAGTTCCACAATAAATCGTTGTTTTGTTCGGTAATGTCCATTACTAGTGTCCAATTAGCTACTTTTGCTAGCACGTTTAGTTCACATGTCCAAAAGCTGCCGCTGGTCCAGGCGAACTCGGACGAAAACTTCAAAAAGTTATATTCCAGGTTGAATAGACTGGTCAAACTAAGTAGAAAATCAATCTTCAGGATGTTATTATCATATATATCCAATAACGTTTCAACCGGAGCATTTGTTTTTGTCTGCAGAGTAATGGAAAGCAAGGCGATATAATGAAAGTACTGTGCATAACCAGGAACTTGCATTCTGCCAGACCAGTGACTCATTCCCCACCCATCTGGCCCCACATCACACTAGAGGCTTCATTCCACGCTCTACTGACTGTTGACATCTAGTGGAAGGCGTAGGAAGTGCGAACAGATCCATATCTTATTGGGATGTGAATAGGCGATGAGTTGAAAATCAACCAGACCCAGAATTTCCACTTCCTGTTTGGAGGTTTACCTGCCCTATGAGTTCTGTTATACTCACAGACATAATTCAAACAGTTTTAGAAACTTCAGAGTGTTTTATATCCAATAGTAATAATAATATGCATATATTAGCATATTGGACAGAGTAGGAGGCAGAACTTGACCCAGAAAATATTTAAAAATCTAAATCTATATCGAATCTCCCATTACTCTAAAACATTTTTTTTAAACGCTGATGCGCAGCAACTCACTGCCTTCCTGAAGACAAACAATGTATACGGAATGCTTCAGTCTGGGTTTAGACCCCAACATAGCCCTGAAGCTGCACTTGTGAAGATGCTAAATTAACTTTTAATGGCTCTGCATCTATCCTCATGCTCCTAGACCTTAGTGATGCTTTTGAATCCACCCGATCACCACAATCTTTCGGAGATAGTGGAAACCCAAATTGGTCTACATGGACAAGTTCTGGTCTGGTTTAGATCTTATCTGTTGGAAAGATATCAGTTTGTCACTGTAGATGGTATGTCCTCTGATAAATCAAATGTTCATTTTGGTGTTCCTCAAGGCTCAGTTTTAGGACCACTATTGTTTTCACTATATATTTTTCCTCTTGGTGATGTCATTCGGAAACATAATGCTAACTTTCACTGCTATGCGGATGACACACAGCTGTACATTTCGATGAAACATGGTGAAGCCCCAAAATTGCCCTCCCAGGAAGCCTGTGTTTCAGACATAAGGAAGTGGATGGCGGAAATGTTCTACTTTTAAACTCGGACAAAACAGAGATGCTTGTTCTAGGTCCCAAGAAAAAAAGAGATCTTCTGTTGAATCTGACAATTAATCTTGATGGTTGTACAGTCGTCTCAAATAAAGTTGTGAAGAACCTCGCCATTACTAAAAGACCCTGATCTCTCTTTTGATGAACATATCAAGCTTTTTTACATCTACGTAACATTGCAAAAATGATGCAGAAAAATGTATCCATGCTTTTGTCACTTCTAGGTTAGACTACTGCAATGCTCTACTTTCCGGCTAACCGGATAAAGCACAAAATCAACTTCAGTTAGTGCTAAACACGGCTGCTGGAATCTTGACTAGAACCAAAAAATGTGATCATATTACTGAAGTGATCAAGTGTAGCCGCTCTACACTGGCTTCCTGTTAAGGCACGGGTTGATTTCAAGGTTTTACTGCTAACCTACAAAGCTTTACATGGGTGTAATGATCATCTGTGGCGGAAGAAGGTGAGGACCAAAGCGCAGCATGGTAAGTGTTCATATTTTTTTACAAAATAACTGAACACTGAACAAAACAATAAATGACAAATGAACAGTCCCGTAAGGTGAATGGAAAAAAAACTAAACAGGAAATAAGCACCCACCAAACACAGGTGGGAAAAGGCTACCTAAATATGATTCTCAATCAGAGACAATGAACGACACCTGCCTCTGATTGAGAACCATACCAGGCTAAACACAAAACCACAACATAGAAAAAAGAACATAGACTACCCAAACCAACTCACGCCCTGACCAAACGAAAACAAAGACATAACAAAGGAACTAAGGTCAGAACATGGCAATGGGGGGCTTGCTCCTACCTATCTTTCTGATTTGGTCCTGCCATACATACCTACACGTACGCTATGGTCACAAGACGTAGGCCTCCTTACTGTCCCTAGAATTTCTACGTAAACACCTGGAGGCAGGGCTTTCTCCTATAGAGCTCCATTTTTATGGAATGGTCTGCCTATCCATGTGAGAGACGCAGACTTGGTCTCAACCGTTAAGTCTTTATTGAAGACTCATCTCTTCAGTAGGTCCTATGATTGAGTGTAGTCTGGCCAAGGAGTGTGAAGGTGAACGGAAAGGCTCTGGAGCAACGAGCCACCCTTGCTGTCTCTGCCTGGCCGGTTCCGCTCTCTCCACTGGGATTCTCTGCCTCAAACCCTATTACAGGGGCTGAGTCACTGGCTTACTGGTGCTCTACCATGCCGTCCCTAGGAGTGGTGCGCCACTTGAGTGGGTTGATCTTCCTGTCTGGGTTGGCGCCCCCCCTTGGGTACTTGCCGTGGGGGAGATCTTTGTAGGCTATACTCGGCGTTGTCTCAGGATAGTAAGTTGGTGGTTGAAGATAACCCTCTAGTGGTGTGGGGGCTCTGCTATGGCAAAGTGGGTGGGGTTATATCCTGCTTGTTTGGTCCTGTCCGGGGATATCGTCAGACGGGGCCACAGTGTCTCCTGACCCCTCCTGTCTCAGCCTCCAGTATTTATGCTGCAATAGTTTATGTGTCGGGGGGCTAGGGTCAGTCTGTTATATCTGGAGTATTTATCCTGCCTTATCCGGTGTGAATTTAAGTATGCTCTCTCTCTCTCGTTTTTGGACCTTGGACCTTGCCTCAGGAATACCTGGCCTAATGCCTCCTTGCTGTCCACTTGGTCGTGCTGCTGCTCCATTTTCAACTGTTCTGGAGCCCTGACCTGTTCACTGTACGTGGTACCTGCTGTTTTCAACTCTCTAGAGACAGCAGGAGCGGTAGAAATACTCTGAATGATCGGCTCCGAAAAGCCAACTGACATTTATTCCTGAGGTGCTGACCTGTTGCAGCCTCTACAACCACTGTGATTATTTGACCCTGCTGGTCATCTATGAACATTTGAACATCTTGGCCATGTTCTGTTATAATCTTCACCAGGCACAGCCAGAAGAGGACTGGTCACCCCTCATAGCCCGGTTCCTTTCTAGGTTTCTTCCTAGGGTATGGCCTTTCTAGGGAGTTTTTCCTAGCCACCGTGCTTCCACACCTGCATTAGATGTTGTTCGGGGTTTTAGGCTGGGTTTCTGTACAGTCACTTTGTGACTTTGTAAGAAGGGCTTTATAAATACATTTGATTTAAATTTGATTGATACTGTGAAATATTTGACATTAGCTACTGGTCTATTTACTGTGTTGGCGGAATGTTTTAATCTTTAATGCCATATCTGGAAAAGGCTTGTGTCCATTTCTGATGGAGAAAATAATGGCCTGTATATGATGGACTACCTGCGAATTCTGAAACGTTGTAGGGGAGGCTACTCAAAAAAAATGCAGTTACAGTAGCCTACTTCAATGGAAAATATCATCTGTTAAATTTGACAGTATACCACTATTATAAACTACGCTGCCTGTGATATTAAAAAAAACCTTTTGAAATACATAGCCTGTTTACTGGGCTGCTATGTCCAATCAAGTAATAATGTCAAATTTGAATAAATGCCAACTTTTGCGTGCGCACGCAGTTTACAGGCCCTTGGTCAATTGGCTTAATGCACTGGAGAGGAAGTGACCTTCCTGTCCCTCTGCCTGTGTGTGTGTTTTCCATGTCACACCTCTTTCTTTCACATACCAGGTATTTCCAGATCAGTGGGCATGTCAATGGGACTACAATTGAACATGTCTGGATCATAGCTTTTAGCTCTCTGGCACGTGATTTGGCTTGATGCCTCAGGGATAGCCCCTGTCCCAGCTCTCCGCTCTCCTGACTGAAACAGATAAGAAGAGAGGGAGGCAGAAATGGAGAACAGATTCATATCATTATTCCGTATTATCATGTCCTTGTTCTTTGTCATTTGATCCAGAAAGTTTACTAGTGGGGATGACCTGTGTGTGTGGTATTTTGTATTCCTCTGTCATCTGATGTGCTAGTCTTTGTGTGTGGCTCAGTGACAACTCTCTCCCTCACACCTCCACGTTGTCCCTTCACTCCTCCTCTATCACCTTGGTAAACAAACACTGCCCTCTCGCCATGCAACACCTCTGGAGAGGGGAAGAAAGGTTGGAAATGAGGTGGACACTGAGCTGCACTTCCTAACCTCCTGCCAAATGTATGACTGTATTAGAGACACATATTTCCCTCAGATTACACAGACCCATAACAAATTCGAAAACAAATCCAATTTTGATACGCTCCCATAACTAAAAGGGCAACCAGTGAAGAATAAACACCATTGTAACACTGTATGTAGACATAACATGACATTTTAAATGTCTTTACTATTTTGGTACTTCCGTGAGTGTGATGTTTTGGCAATGTTAACCTATGTTTCCCATGCCGACAAAGCCCTGAGAGAGAGAGAGAGAGAGAGAGAGAGAGAGAGAGAGAGAGAGAGAGAGAGAGAGAGAGAGAGAGAGAGAGAGAGAGAGAGAGAGGCTACAATAAGCACAACGTTGCTTCTGCCCTTGTTAGACATACAGTATGCACTCACAGGCTCAGTGCTGCTTTACTCCATAGTTGGCCTACTGACTTTTCTCTCACTTACAGTATATACCTGTTATTAAACTTTATTTACCCCCAATTGGATAGCACTGTCACATAACATTTAGCACAATATAGTCAAAATGAATCACATTTTCCAATTCATACACACACTTTGTGTTTATGAATTGCCATGCCAACTCTGTAAGTCCTGACCACGAGTATTAGCTGGCTATGGCAGGAGTAGACTGGGCCGGTCACACTGGTCTTGGACTAAAATTAATGTCCTCATATTTCAGGGTCCAGCATTGTAACCATGACATTATTTCCTTTCCCTGTGGTGTCTACTTTGGTCCAACTTCCTGTCTGGCACCTGATGCTATGCAAATAAATACTGTAACGCTAACGTTAGTCATGGTGCTGTGCACTGGCAACACACACAAGTTTCACAAAACTCTACCAAGTTTGTGTCAAACTCTCTCCCCAATTTGGCCAAAGGCAAACATTTATTTTATTTTTATTTCATGAAATGTGGGGTTTTATATTTGACCCTGTGCTCTCATTTCCTGCTTTATATATGTGTCTAATTATGGAGGAGGCAGGTGGGAGCCAACCAATCAGAGGGCTAATATAAATACTCTCTCTTGGCTAAAGGTTGAGGGGAGTCTGACTGCATCACTTATTTTTATTAAAATCATTGTGTTCAAAATTCCAAATTGTTTGCATAGTCAACTTACACACAGCTCTGATATACACACTTACGCCACCAGACATGCCACCAGGGGTCTTTTGACAGTTCCCAAATCCAGAACAAGTTCAAGAAAGAGTACAGCACAGGAGGTTGGTACAGCCGTCATACCACTCAGGAAGGAGACGCGTTCTGTCTCCTAGAGATGAACGTCCTTTGTGCAAAAAGTGCAAATCAATTCCAGAACAACAGCAAAGGACCTTGTAAAGAAAACAGGTACAAAAGTATCTATATCCACAGTAAAATGAGTCCTATATCGATATAACCTGAAAGGCCGCTCAGCAAGGAAGAATCCACTGCTCCAAAACAGCCATAAAAAAGGCAGACTACAGTTTGCAACTGCACATGGGGACAAAGATCGTACTTTTTGGAGAAATGTCCTCTGGTTTGATGAAACAAAAATATAACTGTTTGGCCATAATGACCATCGTTATGTTTGGAGGAAAAAGGGGGAGGCTTGCAAGCCGAAGAACACCATCCCAACCGTGAAGCACGGGGGTGGCAGCAGCATGTCAAATCAAATCAAAGTTTATTTGTCACGTGCGCCGAATACAACACCTTACAGTGAAATGTTTACTTACAGGCTCTAACCAATAGTGTAAAAAGGTGAACAATAGGTAAGTAAAGATAGGCAATATAAGTAGCGAGGATATAAAAGTAGCGAGGTTACATACAGACACCGGTTAATCCGGCTGATTGAGGTAGTATGCACATGTAGATATGGTTAAAGTGACGATGCATATATGATGAACAGAGAGGAGCAGTAGTGTAAAAGAGGGGTTGGTGGGTGGCGGGACACAATGCAGATAGCCCGGTTAGCCAATATGCGGGAGCACAGGTTGGTCAGCCCAATTGAGGTAGTATGTACATGAATGTATAGTTAAAGTGACGATCCATATATGATAAACAGAGGGTAGCAGCAGCGTATAAATAGGGTTTGGGGGGGTTGGGGGTGGCACACAATGCAAATAGTCCGGGTAGCCATTTGATTACCTGTTCAGGAGTCTTATGGCTTGGCGGTAAAAACTGTTGAGAAGCCTTTTAGTCCTAGACTTGGCACTCCGGTACCGCTTGCCATGCGGTAGTGGAGAGAACAGTCTATGACTGGGGTGGCTGGGGTCTTCGACAATTTTTAGGGCCTTCATTTGACACCGCCTGGTGTAGAGGTCCAAATGGCAGGCAGCTTAGCCCCAGTGATGTACTGGGCCATACGCACTACCCTCTGTATTGCCTTGTGCCTTGTGCCTTGAGGCCGAGCAATTGCTGTAACAGGCAGTGTTGCTCTCGATGTTGCAGCTGTAGAACCTTTTGAGGATCTCGGGACCCATGCCAAATTAGTTTTCTGAGGGGAAATAGGCCTTGTCGTGCCCTTTTCATGACTGTCTTGGTGTGTTTGGACCATTCTAGTTTGTTGTTGATGTGGACAACGAGGAACTTGAAGCTCTCAACCTGCACCACTGTCTGTGATCAGGCCTACCACTGTTGTGTCGTCTGCAAACTTAATGATGGGGTGCAGTCGTGGGTGAACAGGGAGTACAGGAGGGGACTGAGCACACACCCCTTTGGAGCTCCAGTGTTGAGGATCAGCGTGGCAGATGTGTTTCTACCTACCCTCACCACCTGGGGGCGGCTCGTCAGGAAGTCCAGGATCCATTTGCAGAGGGATGCGTTTATTCTCAGGATCCTTAGCTTAGTGATGAGCTTTGAGGATAATATGGTGTTGAACGCTGAGCTGTAGTCAATGAATTGCATTCTCACATAAATGTTCCTTTTGTCCAGGTGGGAAAGGGCAGTTTGGAGTGCAATAGAGATTGCATCCTCTGTGTATCTGTTTGGGTGGTATTCAAATTGGAGTGGGTCTAGTATTTCTGGGATAATGGTGTTGATGTGAGCCATTACCAACCTTTCTAAGCACTTCATGGCTACGGACGTGAGTGCTACGGGTCTGTAGTCATTTATGCAGGTTGCCTTTATGTTCTTGAGCACAGGGACTATGGTGGTCTGCTTGAAACATGTTGGTATTACAGACTCAATCAGGGACATGTTGAAAATGTCAGTGAAGACACCTGCCAGTTGGTCAGCACATGCCCTGAGCACACATCCTTGTAATCGGTCTGGCTCCGCAGCCTTGTGTATGTTGACCTGTTTAAAGGTCTTACTCACATCCGCTACGGAGAGTGTGATCACACAGTCGGCCGGAACAGCTGATGCTCTCATGCATGCCTTAGTGTTGCTTGCCTCAAAGCGAGCATAGAAGTGATTTAGCTCGTTTGGTAGGCTCATGTCACTGGGAAGCTAGCGGCTGTGCTTTCCTTTGTAGTCTGTAATAGTTTGCAAGCCCTGCCACATACAGTAAGACAAGCATCGGAGCCGGTGTAGTATGATTCAACCTTGGCCCTGTATTGATGCTTTGCCTGTTTGATGGTTTGTCGCAGGGCATAGCAGGATTTCTTGTAAGCTTCTGGGTTAGAGTCCCGCACCATGAAAGCGGCATCTCTACCCTGTTGTGGGGGTGCATTGCTGCAGGAGGGACTGGTGCACTTCACAAAATAGATGGCATCATGAGGTAGGAAAATTATGTGGATATATTGAAGCAACATCTCAAGGTTTTGTCGCAAATGGGTTTTCCAAATGGACATTGACACCAAGCATACTTCCAAAGTTGTTGCAAAATGGCTTAATGACAACAAACTCAAGCTATTGGAGTGGCCATCACAAAGCCCTGACCTCAACCCTATAGAAAATTTGTCGGCAGAACTGTAAAACCGTGTGCGAGCAAGGATTCCTACAAACCTGATTCAGTTACACCAACTCTGTCAGGAGGAATGGGCCAAAATTCTCTAGAAGTTACTCTAGAAGTGGTGCTAATGCTCAGTTTTTGCATACATGTAATGTTAGCATAGCAACTAGTCTTGCAATGTGATTTAGATGTGTAGTTCCTTGCCTTACTGTGTTGGCAACTGGTTTATAAAAGCAATAAGGCCCCTCGTGTTGCGTCGTGCCTAAGAACAACCCTTAGCACTGGTATACTGGCCATATACCACATCCCCTCGGGCCTTATTGCTTAATTATATCACGTTAAACCTCTTTTTCCCTCAAAATGTAATGCTCTGTAGTGTTTGCTGGTCTCCATGCTGTGTGGTTGCTGTGTGGTTTGTTATGACTAGCGCCAGAAGGAATCTGCACAGGCAAAATGTATTCCAAAAAATATTCTCTCAGAAATTTTTCCAAATAAAAAATACCTGAATAATTAATGACAAATAAAATACTAAATATTGAATGAGTTTTATTCCTTCTATCAATGCATTGATTAGTGAACAGGCTTATTCCATGCGATGTTAACCTCGTTCCGCTCATCACTCCACAGCCTGGAACAGAAAAAATATATTTTTCCATTATTAAATTCATGACCCCAAAAAGCGGTTTATTATTCTTTCTCCATGGCAATAATTCATGGTAATAAAAATCACAGAAGTCCATTTTTGTACTTTCATTTGCCCAATGTGATTAATACTGCAGTGAGTAAAATCTGGTGTGTGTGTGTGGGGGGGGGGGGGGGCGTGTGTGTGCGTGCGTGCGTGTGTCTGTATGTGTGGCTGCCCATGTGTGCTTTTGTCTGCATCTGTGTGTGTGTATACAGGCTTGGCCCAGAGCAGCTGTGTTTTTCAGTGTTTTCATTAACATTGTAAATAATTAGCCAACCCTGTCTGCCAACTCAGAGGAGTGAAACTTCTCTCTCTCCCCCTCTCTCTCTATCACTCTCTCTTCATCTCTCTTTCACTCTCTTTCTCTCTTCCCCCCTTTCTCCCTCTCTCCATCTCCCCCTCTCTGTCTTTCTCTGATCAGGTTAATTCATTCATTTAAAATGATCTTATAACTGGAAGTGAGTCATTATCCAGATGCATTAAAACACTCATTGGAAAATCTACTGATTATAATCTCTCAACGGTGAGACAACAAACACCTTCTCTTTTCAACGTGATGGATTTTGCTCTTTTGAGATGTGTGGTACTTATTTGCTTTCTTTATTTGAGGGATTTGGGGATATTTTATTTTTCCACCCGCCTGCCAAAATATAGAATTTTTCCCATCTCGTTTTTTTGGAGTTGGAAAGAACTAACAAAGTTAGTCTCAGCCGTGACTATGCTACTCTTCTCATTTATGCAGATTTATGCTAATGCACTCCTATCCACAACACAGCTACACATCGACCAATCAGATCTGAGGGTTGTTTGCCCTGGTTTCTCAGTGGGAAATTCACATCAATGTCTGGCTTCCCATAGGTTGCATGAGAAATTCAATTTGGGCAAAGAAGGATAGTTGAAGATTTGAAGACCGAATTCTACTTTTGAAGATGAGCTTTAATATTTGCTCCAGATTAAAGAACCATATGAGAGAGAGAGGGAGAGGGGGAGCATGCGTTTGTGGGCGAGCGAGCCTTTGACATTTGACACCATCAGGAGAGGGTGTTAGACAGAGAGAGAGAGAGGTTTGTTTTGTATATGCAGGTTTCCCGTCTGTTTTTGTTTTGTTTTTCCAACATTGTAGCCACATCTCAGCCACACAGACACAGACACACACACACACACACACACACACACACACACACACACACACACACACACACACACACACACACACACACACACACACACACACACACACACACACACACACACACACACACACACCAGCCTCTTTATGAATAATTTAACCAGATTCAAACCAGACTCTACCACTTGGGCACACTGTAAAATGATTTTATTGGAAATGTTTCTAAATTAATATTTAGGAATTAGTTACATTTTTACATACTGAATGCTTCAGAAAATGTGGTATGGGGATACCATATACAATTTGAGAAAATATTGTATAACCACTGTATTTACAATGGTGTTTGTGCCCCTCTGGTTGCCCTTTTCCTGTGGCAACAGGTCACACATCCAGCTGCTGTGTCGGCACACTGCTATTTCAACCAATAGTTGTGAGAGTTTATTAAATTATATTTGCTTTCAAATTCTTTATGGGTCTGTGTAATCTGAGGAAATATGTATCTCTAACATGGTCATGCATTTGTCAGGAGGTTAGGAAGTGCAGCTCAGTTTCAACCTCATTTTGTGGGCACATAGCCTGTCTACTCTTGAGAGCCAGGTCTCCCTACGGAGGCCACTCTCAATAGCAAGGCTATGCTCACTGAGTCTATACATAGTCAAAGCTATTCTTTAGTTTGGGTCAGTCACAGTGGTCAGGCATTCTGCCACTGTGTACTCTCTGTTTAGGGCTAAATAGAATTCTAGTTTACTTTGACCTTTGGTTGGTGTCAAGCAATTGTCTTTTTGTTTTCTCATAATTTGTTTGTGTCTAATTGTGTTGCTGTCCTGGGGCTCTGTTCACAAACACAAACAGACCCCACAGAGCCCCAGGACAGCAACACAATTAGACACAAACAAATTATGAGAAAACAAAAAGACAATTGCTTGACACCAACCAAAGGTCAAAGTAAACTAGAATTCTATTCTAGAACTAACTAGATGAGGGGGCACTTTTCTAGCCTTCTATGTAGGTGATGTCTTTGATATGGAAGGTTTGAGATTCACTTCCTTTTAGGTGGCTGTAGATTTTAATGGCTGTTTTCTGGATTTTGATCATTAGCGGACAACGTCCTATTCTCCTCTGCATTATTTGGTGTTCTGGGATGTACATGGAGGATGTTTTTTCCCATCTTGTGAATTCTTGGTTGGTGAGTGGATCCCATACCTCACAACCATAAAATGGTTCCATAATTGATTCAATTGTTTTTTGCCAGATCCTAACTGGAATGTCAAATTTGATTTTCCTTTTGATGCCGTAGAAGTGCGGGGTGCTGTGGGACTCAGCTGTACTGACGTTAGGTGGAAGCTTGTTCTGAACTGGTTGCTCTGTGACAATACAAACAGACACATTTCTATTTCCATGTGTGTAAAGTGAGAAGCAGATCCAGGGATTCGCCAGCCTGTCTTTTCTTCTCTTTCCACCTGCAGGTTGACGTTAATTGTCATGAGTCTTGTCCTGGAGGCAGAACTGAGCGATTTCCCCTTAGATAGGCCAGCTAATATGTACAAATTTATGAAAACAAACATTTATTTAAATACCTCTTTAGGATCGGACCCTCAATTTTCGCCTAAAATGACATACCCAAATCCAACTGCCTGTAGCCCAGGACTTAAAGCAAGGATGTGCATACTCTTGAAACCATTTGAAAGGAAACTCTTTGAAGTTTGTGGAAATATGAAATGAATGTAGGAGAATATAATACAATAGATCTGGTAAAAGATAATACAAACAAAAAACTGTCAGTGCACAACTGAGCAAGAAAACAAGTACATTAGAGTGTCTAGTTTTAGAAACAGATAACTCACAAGTCCTCAACTGGCAGCTTCATGAAATAGTACCCGCAAAACACCAGTCTAAACGTCAACAGTGAAGAGGCGACTCCGGGATGCTGGCCTTCTAGGCAGAGTTGTAAAGAAAAAGCCATATCTCAGACTGGCCAATAAAAACACAAGATTACGATGGGAAAAAGAACACAGAAGGCCAGCATCCATTAAAAATCAGCCGTTTCCAGCTACAATAGTCATTTACAACATTCACAATGTCTACACTGTATTTCTGATCAATTTGATGTTATTTTAATGGACCAAAAAAAATGCATTTCTTTCAAAAACAAGGACATTTCTAAGTGACCCCAGACTTTTGAACTGTAGTGTAAGTACATTATTTACCTTCAGAGGTGAATGTATCAAACCAGCTGCTGTGATAAGTGTTCTGTTTAGCATGGCATTTTCTTCTGTAATAGCTGCTGTAAATTGGACACTGCAGTTAGATTAACAAGAATTTAAGCTTTGTAAGACATGTCTATGTCCCAAAAAGTTGGCTGTTGTATACAACGTTCCCTAGTCACGTTATCGCATATTGAGCAACAACCGTCCCGGTTTAGGGACTCTGATCTCGTAGTGGTTTGTTAGGGTTAGCAGTGTGGTTAGGTTTAAAATCAGATTTTATGACTTTGTGGCTGTGCCTGCTAGTGACCACTCTGCAGAGCTGCCTCCAGAACAAGATTCATTGCAAGAAATGCTAAGCCTGTCTGTACTTATTTTTTCTCCCTCCAGCCTGTCTGTCCTTCTCTTTCCACCTCCAGCCTGTCTGTCTTCCTCTTTCTATCTCCATCCTGTCTGTACTTCTCTTTTCTTCCTCCAGCCTGTCTGTCTTTCTCTTTCCTCCTCCAGCCTGTATGTCTTCCTCTTTCTCCCTCCAGCCTGTCTGTCCTTCTCTTTCCTCCTCCAGCCTGTCTGTCTTCCTCTTTCTCCCCCCAGCCTGCCTGTCTTCCTCTTTCTCCCTCCAGCCTGCCTGTCTTCCTCTTTCTCCCTCCCTCAAGCCTGCCTGTCTTCCTCTTTCTCCCTCCAGCCTGCCTGTCTTCCTCTTTCTCCCTCCAGCCTGCCTGTCTTCCTCTTTCTCCCTCCAGCCTGCCTGTCTTCCTCTTTCTCCCTCCAGCCTGCCTGTCTTCCTCTTCAACCTCTGGCCTCTCTGTATTCCTCTTTCCTCCTCCAGCCTGCCTGTCTTCCTCTTTCTCCCTCCCTCCAGCCTGCCTGTCTTCCTCTTTCTCCCTCCAGCCTGCCTGTCTTCCTCTTTCTCCCTCCAGCCTGTCTTCCTCTTTCCTCCTCCAGCCTGTCTGTCGTCCTCTTTCTCCCTCCAGCCTGCCTGTATTCCTCTTTCCCCCTCCAGCCTGCCTGTCTTTCTCTTTCTCCCTCCAGCATGCCTGTCTTCCTCTTTCTCCCTCCCTCCAGCCTGTCTGTCTTCCTCTTTCCTCCTCCAGCCTGCCTGTCTTCCTCTTTCTCCCTCCAGCCTGTCTGTCCTTCTCTTTCCTCCTCCAGCCTGTCTGTCTTCCTCTTTCTCCTTCCAGCCTGCCTGTCCTTCTTTTTCCTCCTCCAGCCTGTCTTCCTCTTTCGCCCTCCAGCCTGCTTGTCTTCCTCTTTCTCCCTCCAGCCGCCTGTCTTCCTCTTTCTCCCTCCAGCCTGTCTGTCCTTCTCTTTCCTCCTCCAGCCTGTCTGTCTTCCTCTTTCTCCCTCCAGCCTGCCTGTCTTCCTCTTCAACCTCCGGCCTCTCTGTCTTCCTCTTTCCCCCTCCAGCCTGTCTGTCTTCCTCTTTCCCCCTCCAGCCTGCCTGTCTTCCTCTTTCCTCCTCCAGCCTGTCTGTCTTCCTCTTTCCTCCTCCAGCCTGTCTGTCTTCCTCTTTCTCCCTCCAGCCTTTCTGTCTTTCTCTTTCCACCTCCAGTCTGTCTTTGACTAGAAGCCCACAGAGCAGACAACGAACCCTCTAATCTTAATGCCCACTGGAAGCTTATTTTGTGTTTAGCCTTGACCGTGACATTTTACACCCTACTTCCCCGTTGTGTGTATTAGATATGATATAATATCTATAATAATACCTATATTATCGTGTGTGTGTGGGGGGGCTAATCCATCCTCCTTGCTGAGTGTGTAAAAAAATAAAATATATTATTGAGTTGGTAATCCCTTCTTAACCTTGTGCTGAAGGACTCTCTATGCACAGCAATCACACGTGTGTCTCTGTGTGTACTGACCTGTACCTCTGTCCTATCTATGTAACCTGGGCAGTCTGGACATGCGGCACATCTCAAAGCTCAACAACGAGACAGTGATGGAGGTGGTCCGGCTCGTCCAACCTATGTCTCAACTGGAGCATCAATGACAGGTGCACACGTGCACGAGCGCGCGCACACACACACACACACACACACACACACACACACACACACACACACACACACACACACACACACACACACACACACACACACACACACACACACTATAGCTCTCTCTCTTCCCATGTCAGATGAGTGTGTATTTATGTCTCTCTGTGTGTGTGTGTGTGTGTGTGCGCTCCTGGCATCATCATAATCATGTCCCGGTAATGAACCAGGATATCTTCTCTGCTTCTATGTTATGAATGTGGTGGTGGGTGTAATTGCTGCCATGCACTTTTTTAAATCTCTAGGCCTGTGCTGATGATGGTTGCTATGTTGCACTGATGTGTTACCATGTAGGGGCTATTTGTCAATCACTGGTTATTGCTTACTCTAAGGCTGCATTTAGACAGGCAGCCCAATTCTGATCTTTTGCCCAATTATTGGCCAAATAGCTTATCGGATTTGTCAAAAGTCCCTTATCGGATTCGTCAAAAAAGATCAGAATTGGGCTGGCTGTGTAAATGCAGCCCAAAGCATCTATCACAGTCCAAAACGTATAGATGTCCACACAGCAGTCCGCTAGATTGTTAGACCGCTGGCTGTCATGCATTTCTAATTCTCAGGGCATCTTAAGCTATTTCTCCAACTGTCAACACATTTAAAGGAGTTGAGGACACGTACCTGAGCCGCGTTGGTTGGGAAATGTGGGGAGGTGCCCGTTTGCACTGTGCCTCTTCGGCGGATGGTGGTCTCAGAGCCTCGTAGCTATGTTACAATGGGACGCTGGACTATCACGTCGCAGCGCATGTGGTCTGGGATTTACGCTTAAGAGGAAAGGAAACTCCACTGAGAACAGCCCTTACTTTACCACATGCCACTTCTCTTGCACTACAGGTATTGACATGGATTAGCTTCTATACAGAGCCGTGTCTCAGTAGCTGGCAGAAAGTAGAGGAGGGGTGAAACAAAGGGGATGACTTCAGTGAATGGAAAGTCAACCCTGACATGTGATGGGAATTCTGTGTTATGACACATGCTGTATGCAATGTGGGGCTCTTTTTCTAATTGGCTCTTTTCCAGGTCTAGGCCAGTCACAGACAGATAGACAGGCAGGCAGGCAGGCAGGCAGACAGACAGACAGACAGACAGACAGACAGACAGACAGACAGACAGACAGACAGACAGACAGACAGACAGACAGACAGACAGACAGACAGACAGACAGACAGACAGACAGACAGACAGACAGACAGACAGACAGACAGACAGACAGACAGACAGACAGACAGACAGACAGACAGACAGACAGACAGACAGACAGACAGACAGACAGACAGACAGACAGACAGACAGAGATTCTATTCCATGGCATGTTTGACATTTTCTTTGATGGGACCAGGAACATTACTCACCCTCAGGGATGTGTGTGTGTACTTCCCTTTTTCTGGAATGATGCACAGACTCAAATAACCTGCTGGATGGATTCTTACACATTCATGGATCACATCCCAAATGAGGGAAAACGGTGAATTCTCTGAAAAGGAGAAATATGGGAATTTAGAGGCATGGCTATGGTGACTTGAGTCTTTCTTATTTTATTCATCTCTTGTTTTATTTATATTTCTATTTCTCTTTTGAATATTGATGTATATCTGTTTCATATATTGCTTTATGGCCCTGGCAGCAGTCTCCCTGCCTCAAGTTATACCAGGCTGCTTTTGGAGTGTTCACACACTATTGAATTTACTATGCAGCATAGATACAATTTCTCCAGACTCCCCTTTTTCTCAGCACTTTACCGGGTTATGAAATTCAGAATTTGCAGGAAATAGGGTTGTATTGATATGGTATTATAACATTATACTCCCTGCGTTTCACCAATAAAAAACATGAAGTTTGGCAGGATCCTCCTTCACCTCTTTAATATACACACACACACACACACACACACACACACACACACACACACACACACACACACACACACACACACACACACACACACACACACACACACACACACACACACACACACACACACACACACCAGCCCTTTATCTGGTTTGGATTGATTCCATAATGACATTAAAGGGATACTTTGGGATTTTGGCAACAATGATCTTCATCTACCTTCCCAGAGTCAGATGAACTTGTGGATACCATTTTATGTGTCTGTGTCCAGTATGAAGGAAGGTAGATGTAGTTTCCCAAAGCTTACTACAATTAGCTGAATGACTATCCACGATTTCATCTAACTCTGGGGATGAAGATAAAGGGCCTCATTGTCAAATTTCAGAAGTATCCCTTTAACTGGTGTGGTGTGTGTGTGTGTAGGGGTGATGATAGGGAGATGACTGAGACAGTGTAGGGAGAGGAGAGAAAATAAGAGATACAGGGATAGAGGGAGAGTTTACCAACTTGATTTCCCCACTTGAAAGGTGTAGGCTGTGTTGTGTATATCCTCCCACCATACAACACCTCTGGAGAGAGAAAGAGAGAGAGAGCTGTCCTGCTTTATTATTATTCGACCATGCTGGTAATTTATGAACATTTGAACATCTTGGCCATGTTCTGTTATAATCTCCACCCGGCACAGCCAGAAGAGGCCTGGCCACCCCACATAGCCTGGTTCCTCTCTAGGTTTCTTCCTAGGTTTTGGCCTTTCTAGGGAGTTTTTCCTAGCCACCGTGCTTCTACACCTGCATTGCTTGCTGTTTGGGGTTTTAGGCTGGGTTTCTGTACAGCACTTTGAGATATCAGCTGATGTACAAAGGGCTATATAAATACATTTAATTTGATTTGATTCTCCCACCATATATTACCTCTAGAGAGAGCGAGCTGTTCCCCCACCATATATTACCTCTAGAGAGAGAGAGCTGTTCTCCCACCATATATTACCTCTAGAGAGAGAGAGAGAGAGAGAGCTGTTCTCCCACCATATATTACCTCTAGAGAGAGAGAGAGAGAATTGTAAATACAACCCATATTTATGCTTATTTATTTTATCTTGTGTCCTTTAGCCATTTGTACATTGTTAGAACACTGTATATATATATAATATGACATTTGTAATGTCTTTACTGTTTTGAAACTTCTGTATGTGTAATGTTTACTGTTAATTTTTGTTGTTTTTCACTTTATATATTCACTTTGTATGTTGTCTACCTCACTTGCTTTGGCAATGTTAACACATGTTTCCCATGCCAATAAAGCCCTTGAATTGAATTGAATTGAGAGAGAGAGAGCTGTTCTCCCACCATATATTACCTCTAGAGAGAGAGAGAGAGAGAGAGAGAGCTGTTCTCCCACCATATATTACCTCTAGAGAAAGAGAGAGAGAGAGAGAGCTGTTTTCCCACCATATATTACCTCTAGAGAGAAAGAGAGAGAGAGAGAGAGCTGTTTTTCCACCATATATTACCTCTAGAGAGAGAGAAAGACAGAGAGCTGTCCTCTCACCATACAACACCTCTGGGCAGAGAGAGAGAGAGAGAGAGGAGAGAGAGAGAGAGAGAGAGCTGTCCTCTCACCATATATTACCTCTAGAGAGAGAGAGAGAGCTGTCCTATCACCATACAACACCTCTGGGCAGAGAGGGAGAGAGAGAGAGAGAGCTGTCCTATCACCATATATTACCTCTAGAGAGAGAGAGAGAGCTGTCCTATCACCATACAACACCTCTGGGCAGAGAGGGAGAGAGAGAGAGAGAGAGAGCTGTCCTCTCGCCATACAACACCTCTGGGCAGAGAGGGAGAGAGAGAGAGAGAGAGAGCTGTCCTCTCACCATACAATACCTCTGGGCAGAGAGGGAGAGAGAGAGAGAGAGAGCTGTCCTATCACCATATATTACCTCTAGAGAGAGAGAGAGCTGTCCTATCACCATACAACACCTCTGGGCAGAGAGGGAGAGAGAGAGAGAGAGAGAGCTGTCCTATCACCATACAACACCTCTGGGCAGAGAGGGAGAGAGAGAGAGAGCTGTCCTATCACCATACAACACCTCTGGGCAGAGAGGGAGAGAGAGAGAGAGCTGTCCTATCACCATACAACACTTCTGGGCAGAGAGGGAGAGAGAGAGAGAGAGAGCTGTCCTATCACCATACAATACCTCTGGGCAGAGAGGGAGAGAGAGAGAGAGAGCTGTCCTATCACCATACAACACCTCTGGGCAGAGAGGGAGAGAGAGAGAGAGAGCTGTCCTCTCACCATACAATACCTCTGGGCAGAGAGGGAGAGAGAGAGAGAGAGCTGTCCTATCACCATACAACACCTCTGGGCAGAGAGGGAGAGAGAGAGAGAGCTGTCCTATCACCATACAACACCTCTGGGCAGAGAGGGAGAGAGAGAGAGAGAGCTGTCCTATCACCATACAACACCTCTGGGCAGAGAGGGAGAGAGAGAGAGAGAGCTGTCCTATCACCATATATTACCTCTAGAGAGAGAGAGAGCTGTCCTATCACCATACAATACCTCTGGGCAGAGAGGGAGAGAGAGAGAGAGCTGTCCTATCACCATACAACACCTCTGGGCAGAGAGGGAGAGAGAGAGAGAGAGAGAGCTGTCCTATCACCATACAACACCTCTGGGCAGAGAGGGAGAGAGAGAGAGAGAGCTGTCCTCTCACCATACAATACCTCTGGGCAGAGAGAGAGAGAGAGAGAGAGAGAGCTGTCCTATCACCATACAATACCTCTGGGCAGAGAGGGAGAGAGAGCTGTCCTATCACCATACAATACCTCTGGGCAGAGAGGGAGAGAGAGAGAGAGAGCTGTCCTATCACCATACAACACCACTGGGCAGAGAGGGAGAGAGAGAGAGAGCTGTCCTATCACCATATATTACTCTAGAGAGAGAGAGAGCTGTCCTATCACCATACAATACCTCTGGGCAGAGAGGGAGAGAGAGAGAGAGCTGTCCTATCACCATACAATACCTCTAGGCAGAGAGGGAGAGAGAGAGAGAGAGCTGTCCTATCACCATACAACACCTCTGGGCAGAGAGGGAGAGAGAGAGAGAGAGAGCTGTCCTATCACCATACAACACCTCTGGGCAGAGAGAGGGAGAGAGAGAGAGAGCTGTCCTCTCACCATACAATACCTCTGGGCAGAGAGAGAGAGAGAGAGAGAGAGAGCTGTCCTATCACCATACAATACCTCTGGGCAGAGAGGGAGAGAGAGAGAGAGCTGTCCTATCACCATACAATACCTCTGGGCAGAGAGGGAGAGAGAGAGAGAGAGCTGTCCTATCACCATACAACACCACTGGGCAGAGAGGGAGAGAGAGAGAGAGCTGTCCTATCACCATATATTACCTCTAGAGAGAGAGAGAGCTGTCCTATCACCATACAATACCTCTGGGCAGAGAGGGAGAGAGAGAGAGAGCTGTCCTATCACCATACAACACCTCTGGGCAGAGAGAGAGAGAGAGAGAGAGAGAGAGAGAGAGGAGAGAGAGAGAGAGAGAGAGAGAGAGAGAGAGAGAGAGAGAGAGAGAGAGAGAGAGAGAGAGAGAGAGAACTGTCCTCTCACCATATATTACCTCTAGAGAGAGAGAGAGCTGTCCTATCACCATACAATACCTCTGGGCAGAGAGGGAGAGAGAGAGAGAGCTGTCCTACCACCATACAACACCTCTGGGCAGAGAGGGAGAGAGAGAGAGAGAGGGAGAGAGCTGTCCTATCACCATACAATACCTCTGGGCAGAGGGGGAGAGAGAGAGAGAGCTGTCCTACCACCAGATATTACCTCTGGACAGAGAGGGAGAGAGAGCTGTCCTCTCACCAGATATTACCTCTGGACAGAGAGGGAGAGAGAGCTGTCCTCTCACCAGATATTACCTCTGGACATAGAGGGAGAGAGAGAGAGAGAGCTGTCCTCCCACCATATATTGCATCTGGACAGAGAGGGAGAGAGAGAGCTGTCCTCCCACCATATATTACCTCTGGACAGAGAGGGAGAGAGAGAGGAGAGAACTGTCCTCTCACCATATATTGCATCTGGACAGAGAGGGAGAGAGAGAGCTGTCCTCTCACCAGATATTACCTCTGGACAGAGAGGGAGAGAGAGCTGTCCTCTCACCAGATATTACCTCTGGACAGAGAGGGAGAGAGAGAGAGAGAGAGAGCTGTCCTCCCACCATATATTGCATCTGGACAGAGAGGGAGAGAGAAAGCTGTCCTCCCACCATATATTACCTCTGGACAGAGAGGGAGTGCGAGAGAGAGCTGTCCTCCCACCATATATTACCTCTGGACAGAGAGGGAGAGTGAGAGAGAGAGCTGTCCTCTCACCATATAACAACTCTGGACAGACAGAGAGATTGTGTTAGGATGTCTGTTTGAGAATGATTTCCTCTATGGGCCTGTTCCTCTCCTTGACAGACCTAGTTTAGCCTGTCACTACAGTGTAGGGCTGCAAAGAGAGAGATGGTGAGAAAGGGAGAGACAGAGGGAGGTAGTAAGAGACAGACAGAGGGTGAGACCAGGAGGGAGAGAGACAGGGGGAGAGAGAGGGTTGCAGAGAATCAAAGAATGGGAGAGAACCATAACTGGTAATATGACACACACACACTGACAGTATGAAAGCCCCACTAACAATCATCTGTCCAGCAGAATTAATGCCTCCCTCCCCCCTGCCCCCTGCCCCCTCTTCCACAACCCATCTCTGTTCCAGTTTACCTGCCTTCTGCTAAATTACCACTGTGGTCTCTAGGTGCTTGGCCTCGCACATTATGTGTTAGACGAGCTGTGTGTGTGTGAGAGGGGGAGAGACAAGGTATTATCAAAAATACAGGACCGAGGGGAGGGTGAAAATTTGTCCAGCTACACCATAGAGATAGATAGAGGACTCTAGTGCCCAAAAGCCTGTTTTAGGATGGGGAGCGCCATTAAGGACTTTCACCATTTTGAAGTACTCAACAAGTTGGCACTTCCTATGGAAGTAAGGAAGGATCACATAACTGCATAATTCCATTACTGCACGTGGCAATAAATCACCAACCTTGGCTTTATACCTGTTCGAACAACGCCCTCCAGGTGGCAGTATACACCCTTTCAGTTTGTTTACCAACTCATAGAAGTAGTAGAAGAAGAAAATTGACTACTTCAAAATGGAGATGACCGCAATGGCGCTGGCCATGCTCTCAAGGACGCCATAATGGGCTAACTATCTCTATGTGCTACACAGAGAGGGAGCGATAGATGTAAAATAGAAAGTGTTGTCACAAAGAAACCAAGGGATAACAGTCAAAGAGGACAGAAAGTGTGTGAAACATGACTGGTTGAAAGTGTTTGTTTTTTAAAATAAAGGTGTTTTATAACACATGCAAAAAGTGAGTCAGTAATTAAATCCTGAGTCAGTCACACACCATCTCCTCCTTTCTAGAACAGTAGAGAGCAGTTAGTCAAACTAAAATACTAGTCACTATGGACACTTGGTGAAAACAGAGTCTCCTAGCATTAAAAGGATACTTGTGGCAACCAGTATCCCCAGAGTCAGATGAACTGGTGGATACCATCTTTATGTCTCTGTGTCCAGTATGAAGGAAGTTAGATATAGTTTCACCAGCCAATGCTAAGTTAGCGTAACGAATGGAAGTCTAGCATGCTAGGAGATACCCGTAGACTTCCGTCATTGCGCTAGCGCCAGTAAGCAACTTCCTTCAAACCGCACACAGACATAAAATGGTATCCACGAGTTCATCTGGCTCTGGGGAAGTAGGTAAAGGGCCTCATTGCCAAAATCCTGAAGCATCCCTTTAACACACTTCCTGTATTAAACAGTGCAGTTCTGAATCTGTGTGTCAGGACTTCTGAAGTTTGCAGTGATTTCATTCTGCCAGAAGCTCCTGCACAGTGAATGTTTCTATGTTGACTTTTGTGTTTTACTGGGGATGATTTGGGGCCTCCCTGTGTTGAGTGGTGTGTGTTTTACTGGGGATGATTTGGGGCCTCCCTGTGTTGAGTGGTGTGTGTTTTACTGGGGATGATTTGGGGCCCCTGTGTTGAGCGGTGTGTGTTTTACTGGGGATGATTTGGGGCCTCACTGTGTTGAGTGGTGTGTGTTTTACTGGGGATGATTTGGGGCCTCCCGGTGTTGAGTGGTGTGTGTTTTACTGGGGATGATTTGGGGCCCTCTGTTGAGTGGTGTGTGTTTTACTGGGGATGATTTGGGGCCCACTGTGTTGAGTGGTGTGTGGTTTACTGGGGATGATTTGGGGCCCCTGTGTTGAGGGGTGTATGTTTTACTGGGGATGATTTACTGGGGATGATTTGAGGCCCACTGTGTTGAGTGGTGTGTGTTCGAGAGAGAGGGCCCTGTAGGATGTGTATGTGTGGTTTACATTTTGTGTGCGTGTGTGCGTACGCGTTTCTGTGTGTGTGAGAGAGCCAGCACACCACTGGTCAGTTGGCCTCAGGTGTGGAAGCAGTGAGAAATGTTTCGGGGGTTGTTCTGTTGGCGTATAGTTGGGGTTACCACATCCCAAAGCTCTTCTCGCTCTCTCTCTCTCTCTTTCAATCTTTTACACTCACACTCTTTCCGATAGATTCATTTAAACAAGGAAATCTATTTTGGCTCTGTCTCCTCTCTTTCCCTCCCTCTTTCTTCCGGCCAACATTCTCAGCATATCTCTATTGCTTATGAGAATCACAAATAACCCTCAAAATTGGCTTTTATACATTTTTTACGCTTCTCATATAAATCAAGCAAGATGAGAGATGACTTGGTGTCCCCTCTGAATTTCCCTCCACTTTTTCAGGAGTTTTTAATAAAATGGTGAATATTTCACAGTTGACTCCCAATCTGGAAAAGCTTGGGAATTGTTGTGAAATACAACACAACATGACATGACACTGCAGCCTCTCCTCTCCTCACCAGATACCTTTTCCCGCTCCACTACACCTGGAACCTCACTTCAGTGTCCAGGTATTTGTTAAATGTCATCTAAATGTCAGAGAGACCAGAGCTGAGGACAGGGATTTGTCCTTTCCTACCCGTCACATGCCGTTTTAGCTCAAGTGCAAAAGGACATCCCAACCAATCTCCTCCCGTCCATTTCCCAGTCGTATAGATAGATCATAGTCCTAGAGCTCAACTGTACCATTGAAAAACATAGAGGATATTTATCCACCACCTTTCTCTTTCTCATCTGTCTATAGGTGCAAGGAGCCTATCAGACCATCCCCTTCCGATTGGCTCATGAACCTAAAAAGCATAACTATCGTCTACCACTAGAGAAACTCCACATGCACTCCGCCTGCACCCCTGTCTTACAGCATGTTAGTTGTCGTGTCTCTGACCATGATTAAATTATATGACATGCTATTTTATCAAATCTATTACCTAACATTTAATTGATTACGTGATTGAATTAAACCATGCAACAATTAAACCATTAATAACCTGGGGCACCAAGGAAGCATTCATTGATATAGAGCGGTTACCTCCCGAACCCACTCTCTTAAAGATCTGAAGATCTTTTATATCAGTAGTAGTCAATTATTAATCGTCACCTCGATTGGTCTCATTCTGATTGACATAAGTACTTGGTTATCTGCATGAACCCTAGCTAATTGTTGAATCAGCAATACACAAATTGGCTTAATTACTTATTTACTAAATACCTAAATAATCACACAGAATTACATATGCACACACACAGGATAGATCACACATTGATTACTAATCATGTCTATTATGTCTAATAAAAAGTGGTCAGATGAACCAGATGCTACAGGACTGTTTTGCTAGCACAGACTGGAACATGTTCCGGGATTCTTCAGATGGCATTGAGGAGTACACCACATCAGTCACTGGCTTTATCAATAAGTGCATCAATGACGTCATCCCCACAGTGACTGTACGTACATACCCCAACCAGAAGCCATGGATGACAGGGAACATTCGCACTGAGCTAAAGGCTGCCGCTTTCAAGGTTTTTTATTTATATTTTTTATTTCACCTTTATTTAACCAGGTAGGCTAGTTGAGAACACCTTTATTTAACCAGGTAGGCTAGTTGAGAACATCTTTATTTAACCAGGTAGGCTAGTTGAGAACACCTTTATTTAACCAGGTAGGCTAGTTGAGAACATCTTTATTTAACCAGGTAGGCTAGTTGAGAACACCTTTATTTAACCAGGTAGGCTAGTTGAGAACACCTTTATTTAACCAGGTAGGCTAGTTGAGAACACCTTTATTTAACCAGGTAGGCTAGTTGAGAACACCTTTATTTAACCAGGTAGGCTAGTTGAGAACACCTTTATTTAACCAGGTAGGCTAGTTGAGAACACCTTTATTTAACCAGGTAGGCTAGTTGAGAACACCTTTATTTAACCAGGTAGGCTAGTTGAGAACACCTTTATTTAACCAGGTAGGCTAGTTGAGAACACCTTTATTTAACCAGGTAGGCTAGTTGAGAACACCTTTATTTAACCAGGTAGGCTAGTTGAGAACACCTTTATTTAACCAGGTAGGCTAGTTGAGAACACCTTTATTTAACCAGGTAGGCTAGTTGAGAACACCTTTATTTAACCAGGTAGGCTAGTTGAGAACACCTTTATTTAACCAGTTAGGCTAGTTGAGAACACCTTTATTTAACCAGGTAGGCTAGTTGAGAACACCTTTATTTAACCAGGTAGGCTAGTTGAGAACACCTTTATTTAACCAGGTAGGCTAGTTGAGAACACCTTTATTTAACCAGGTAGGCTAGTTGAGAACACCTTTATTTAACCAGGTAGGCTAGTTGAGAACACCTTTATTTAACCAGGTAGGCTAGTTGAGAACACCTTTATTTAACCAGGTAGGCTAGTTGAGAACACCTTTATTTAACCAGGTAGGCTAGTTGAGAACAAGTTCTCATTTGCAACTGCGACCTGGCCAAGATAAAGCATAGCAATGTGAACAGACAACACAGAGTTACACATGGAGTAAACAATTAACAAGTCAATAACACAGTAGAAAAAAAGAGAGTCTATATACATTGTGTGCAAAAGGCATGAGGAGGTAGGCGAATGATTACAATTTTGCAGATTAACACTGGAGTGATAAATGATCAGATGGTCATGTACAGGTAGAGATATTGGTGTGCAAAAGAGCAGAAAAGTAAATAAATAAAAACAGTATGGGGATGAGGTAGGTAAAAGTGGGTGGGCTATTTACCGATAGACTACGTACAGCTGCAGCGATCGGTTTGCTGCTCAGATAGCAGATGTTTGAAGTTGGTGAGGGAGATAAGTCTCCAACTTCAGCGATTTTTGCAATTCGTTCCAGTCATAGGCAGCAGAGAACTGGAACGAAAGGCGGCCAAATGAGGTGTTGGCTTTAGGGATGATCAGTGAGATACATCTGCTGGAGAGCGTGCTACGGATGGGTGTTGCCATCGTGACCAGTGAACTGAGATAAGGCGGAGCTTTACCTAGCATGGACTTGTAGATGACCTGGAGCCAGTGGGTCTGGCGACGAATATGTAGCGAGGGCCAGCCGACTAGAGCATACAGGTCGCAGTGGTGGGTGGTATAAGGTGCTTTAGTGACAAAACAGATGGCACTGTGATAAACTGCATCCAGTTTGCTGAGTACAGTGTTGGAAGCAATTTTGTAGATGACATCGCCGATGTCGAGGATCGGTAGGATACTCAGTTTTCCTAGGGTAAGTTTGGCGGCGTGAGTGAAGGAGGCTTTGTTGCGGAATAGAAAGCCGACTCTAGATTTGATTTTCGATTGGAGATGTTTGATATGAGTCTGGAAGGAGAGTTTACAGTCTAGCCAGACACCTAGGTATTTATAGATGTCCACATATTCAAGGTCGGAACCATCCAGGGTGGTGATGCTAGTCAGGCGTGCGGGTGCAGGCATCGAACGGTTGAAAAGCATGCATTTGGTTTTACTAGCGTTTAAGAGCAGTTGGAGGCCACGGAAGGAGTGTTGTATGGCATTGAAGCTTGTTTGGAGGTTAGATAGCACAGTGTCTAAGGACGGGCCGGAAGTATATAGAATGGTGTCGTCTGCGTAGAGGTGGATCAGGGAATCACCCGCAGCAAGAGCAACATCATTGATATATACAGAGAAAAGAGTCGGCCCGAGAATTGAACCCTGTGGCACCCCCATAGAGACTGTCAGAGGACCGGACAGCATGCCCTCCGATTTGACACACTGAACTCTGTCTGCAAAGTAGTTGGTGAACCAGAAGTTGGTGAACCGATGGCGGTTATGATATCGTTTAGTACCTTGAGCGTGGCTGAGGTGCACCCGTGACCGGCTCGGAAACCAGATTGCACAGCGGAGAAGGTACGGTGGGATTCGAGATGGTCAGTGACCTGTTTGTTGACTTGGCTTTCGAAGACCTTAGATAGGCAGGGCAGGATGGATATAGGTCTGTAACCTAGATTGTAGGACTGCCGGGGTGTTAAGCATATCCCAGTTTAGGTCACCTAACAGAACATCTGAAGAACTCTGAAGCTAGATGGGGGAAGATCAATTCACAAATGGTGTCCAGGGCACAGCTGGGAGCTGAGGGGGGTCGGTAGCAGGCGGCAACAGTGAGAGACTTATTTCTGGAGAGTAATTTTTTAAATTAGTAGTTCGAACTGTTTGGGTATGGACCTGGAAAGTATGACATTACTTTGCAGGCTATCTCGGCAGTAGACTACAACTCCTCCCCCTTTGGCAGTTCTATATTGACGGAAAATGTTATAGTTGGGTATGGAAATTTCCGAATTTTTGGTGGCCTTCCTGAGCCAGGATTCAGACACGGCAAGGACATAAGGGTTAGCAGAGTGTGCTAAAGCAGTGAGTAAAACAAACTTAGGGAGGAGGCTTCTGATGTTGACATGCATGAAACCAAGGCTTTTTCGATCACAGAAGTCAACAAATGAGGGTGTCTGGGGACATGCAGGGCCTGGGTTTACCTCCAAGGTGCGGGACTCTAACCCAGAAGCATACAATAAATCCTGCTATGCCCTGCTACGAACCATCAAACAGGCAAAGCGTCAATACAGGGCCAAGATTAAATCATACTACACTGAATCTGATGCTCGTCTTATGTGGCAGGGCTTGCAAACTATTACAGACTACAAAGGGAAGCACAGCCGCGAGCTTCCCAGTGACACGAGCCTACCAGACGAGCTAAATCCCTTCTATGCTCGCTTCGAGGCAAGCAACACTGAGGCATGCATGAGAGCATCAGCTGTTCCGGATGACTTTGTGATCACGCTCTCCGTAGCCGACGTGAGTAAGACCTTTAAACAGGTCAACATACACATGGCTGCGGGGCCAGATGGATTACCAGGATGTGTGCTCCGGGCATGTGCTGACTAACTGTCAGATGTATTCACTGACATTGTGAACATGTCCCTGATTGAGTCTGTAATACCAACATGTTTCAAGCAGACCACAATAATCCCTGTGCCCAAGAACACAAAGGCAACCTGCCTAAATGACTACAGAACCATAGGACTCACGTCCGTAGCCATGAAGAACTTGTTGGTAATGGCTCACATCAACACCATTATCCCAGAAACTCTAGACCCACTCCAATTTGAATACCACCCAAACAGATCCACAGATGATGCAATCTATATTGCTCTCCACACTGCACACTTATGTGAGAATGCTATTCATGGACTACAGCTCAGCGTTCAACACCATAGTACCCTCAAATCTCATCACTAAGCTAAGGATCCTGAGACTAAACAGCTCCCTCTGCAACTGGATCCTGGACTTCCTGACGGGCCGCACCCAGGTGGTGAGGGTAGGTAGCAACACATCTTGCCACGCTGATTCTCAACACTGGAGCTCCCCAGGGGTGCGTGCTCAGTCCACTCCTGTACTTCCTGTTCACCCACGACTGCATGGCCAGGCATGACTCCAACACCATCATTAAGTTTGCAGAAGACACAGCAGTGGTAGGCCTGATCACCGACAACGACGAGACAGTCTGTAGGGAGGAGTTCAGAGACTATTCTTGCACCATCGCCGGATGGTGCCAGAATAACAACCTATCCCTTAACGTAACCAAGACTAAGGAGATGATTGTGAACTACAGGAAAAGGAGGACTGAGCACGCCCCCATTCTCATCGATAGGGCTGTAGTGTAGCAGGTTGAGAGCTTGTCCACATCAACAACAAACTAGAATGGTCCAAACACACACCAAGGCAGTCATGAAGAGGGAATGACAAGGCCAATTCCCCATTAGGAAACTAAAAAGATTTGGCATGGGTCCTGAGATCCTGAAAAGGTTCTACAGCTGCAACATCGAGAGCATCCTGCCTGACTGGTTGCATCACTGCTCTCTCTACTACCGCATGGCAAGCGGTACCGGAGTGCCAAGTCTAGGGCAAAAAGGCTCTCAACAGTTTTTACCCCCAAGCCATAAGACTCCTGAACAGGTAATCAAATGGCTACCCGGACTATTTGCATTGTGTGCCCCCCCAACCCCCTCCAACCCCTCTTTTACGCTGCTGCTACTCTCTGTTTATCATATATGCATAGTCACTTTAACTATACATTCATGTACATACTTCCTCAATTGGGCCGACCAACCAGTGCTCCCGCACATTGGCTAACCTGGCTATCTGCATTGTGTCCCGCCACCCACCAACCCCTCTTTTACGCTACTGCTACTCTCTTTTCATCATATATGCATAGTCACTTTAACCATATCTACATGTACATACTTCCTCAATCAGCCTGACTAACCGGTGTCTGTATGTAGCCTCGCTGCTGTATTTAGTCTTTTTACTGTTGTTTTATTTCTTTACCTACCTATTGTTCACCTAATACTTTTTTTGCACTATTGGTTAGAGCCTGAAAGTAAGCATTTCACTGTTGTATTCGGCGCACGTGACACATAAACATTGATTTGATTTGATGTCATGAAAAGCTCCATATGATGGCGGGTTACACAAAGGAAAGGGGTTGTGTTTGAATGTAAGAGCGGAAAGACTGAGGGAAAAAGGGATTGGGGCTCTATCGGACCTTGAGATGCTATGCTACCGTAAATACAGAATATTATGCATTCTAATAACTGCCCATTCGGAGAAGGAAAATGCAAGATATATATTCACTCTGAGCTGCTCTTTGATAGATGGGTCAAAGATGGAAGACTATTTTGCCCAGCAGAGATCGCCATTGTCCTTTGAAGAATCTTTCTGGTCGTTGTTTTGTAAAGCGGATACGTTAAAGTATCCTGTCATTCTTAGGAGATTGTCTGTCCTTTCCTAGGACACTCCTTCTTTAGTGAATAATAGTTCAAAGTTCATAAGTTGCCATGATCAGCTCGTGCTGTATTCTGGCTAGTCTAGTCGAAATGTACCTTTCCAGCGTGGTGATCGTCGCCTCCACATTGCAATTTGCTCTTTTTAATATTAGGAAACAGTCATAACATTTCTGGAACTCAATGTTAATTTCGTTAGGTTGCAGTTGCAATTAGCACTTTTAAACTAATGGACACCAGTCCTCACGTCATCAGAAACTGAGGTTGACTTCCGTCAACAGGCTTTTGTACTGGGGAGAGGGCATGTTTCATAGTTCTGTTCACTTGGGTGTGGCCACTGAATGGGCCTACGTTTTACTATGAAAGAATTATCTTATTTAGGAGGCTAAAACTACATTTCATCATTTCACAAATAGTTTCATATTCAAACATTTAAATTGCACAACAATTCCATGTGAATCTGATATCTAGAATGTGTAGACTTTCCAAGATACAATTTATTTCGTCCTATCATCAGATATAATGTCCCAGACACCAACTGATCTGACATCATATTCTTTAAGTACATGTACCAACATACACTTTAAACTGGTTGAGAAAGGGAAATATTTTTTTTACATTTATTACATTTTTTATTTCACCTTTATTTAACCAGGTCGGCTAGTTGAGAACAAGTTCTCATTTACAACTGCGTCCTGGCCAAGATAAAGCAAAGCAGTTCGACACATACAACAACACAGCGTTACACATGGAATAAACAAACATACAGTCAATAATACAGTGTGTCATGATGTTGGCCTGGGGGTAGGTTTATGACAGTCATAAATACCTCTTCCCCCCTTTTTCCTCTCTCTACCCTACTGATGTTACATTTGCAAACCACTTGGTTAACATAGAGATTCTGGGAACATCAGAAGGTGGGGGGAAATGAACTAATTGAACAATTCAATCAACCAATTGAACATATGCGGTGGTACTTGAATATGATGTCAGTTCGTTTGTCATCTGAGACATTCTCATCAATGATAAGATTGCATAAACTCTACAGTGGAAAGTCTACACATCAGAGTTATCGGATTCACATGGAATTGTTGTTCAATTTAAATGTTTGAATATGAAATTATTTGTGATGGGATGAAATGTGATTTTAGCTTCTAAAATGCGAGATTTGGGTTTTCATAAGGTTAGGGCTCTGCTCAATCAGTGGCGAGCCCCTGTGAAGGGAAATGGGCTATAAAACTTTTCAAACACGCCCTCCTCTCCCTTACTTTATAAAGCCTTGACGACAATATAACCTCCTGTTCCGAGGATGTGAGGATGGCGGTCCGATGTCAGAATGGTTCAGATAATACAGAACGAAGCCAACATCAGCGTGAGCTTTGGTTGCGAATGGTATGAACTTTGAACTCTTATTCACTACAGAAGTGATACCTCCTAGCCGTTGAGTTAGCAACAGCAGCTGCAAACGAGGGTTAGGAAGGAACAGACAGAGTATCCCGTACATCACACAATGATGTTACTACAACGTATCCAATTGACCACCAGAGACATTCTTCAAAGGACAAAGGACTCGGTTAGGCAACACGGCCTTCCATCTACCACCAACCTACTGAAGCGCTGCTCAGAGTAAATATTTATTGCATTTTCCTTTTCCAAATGGGCGGTAATTTAGAATGCATAAGATACTGTATTTACGATAGCACAGCTTCGCCCTTTGTTCCTCAGTCTTCCCGCTCTTTCACTCAAACCCAGCCCTTTTTCTTTTGTTGTCATGTCATACAAGCTGTCATATCTGTTCTGCCCGCCAGGGACGTTTTCTTTATGACGTAATTTGTAATCAAGTTATGATTAATTATGTGTATGTGTAATTCTGTGTGACTAGTAAGGTATTTAGTAAATAAATAATTAAACCCAATTTTGTATTGCTGATTCAACTTGTTAGCCAGGGTCATGAAGATAACCAAGAATTTACAACTTTCAGATGAGACTGAATTAAGGTGACGATAAATATTGACTGCTATTGATGTAAAATATTAATAGGTCTTTAAGAGTTCATTCGGAAGATAACAACTCTATAAATATTATTTCGATTCTCTAGTTGATTACATTTACATGATTAGCTCAATCAGGTAATATTAATTACTGATAAATTATTTTATAGAATAGCATGTCATATCACTTAATCCGGCATAGCCAAAGACACGACAAGTGTTTGCAAATGAGGTAGGATAAGGGAGGTAAGGCAATAAATATGCCATGGTGGCGAAGTAATTACAATATAGCATTTAAACACTAGAATGGTAGATGTGCAGAAGATGAATGTGCAAGTTGAGATACTGGGGTGCAAAGGAGCAAGATAAATAAATAAATAAATAAATACAGGTAAGAGTCTCCAGCTTCAGAGATTTTTGCAGTTTGTTCCAATCATTGGCAGCAGAGAACTGGAAGGAAAGGCGGCCAAAGGAAGAATTGGCTTTGGGGGTGACCAGTAAGATATACCTGCTGGAGCGCGTGCTAAGGCAGGGCTTTACCTAGCAGAGACTTTTAGATCAAATCAAATCATTTTTTATTTGTCACATACACATGGTTAGCAGATGTTAATGCGAGTGTAGCTGACATGCTTGTGCTTCTAGTTCCGACAATGCAGTAATATCCAACGAGTAATCTAACCTAACAATTTCACAACAATTACCTTATACACACACAAGTGTAAAGGAATTCATAAGAATATGTACATAAAAAAATATTTGAATGAGTGATGGTATAGAACCCCATAGTTAAGATGCAGTGGATGGTATAGAGTACAGTATATACATATGAGATGAGTAATGTAGGGTATGTAAACATAGAAAAGTGGCATTGTTTAAAGTGGCTAGTGATACATTACATCAAGATGGCAAGATGCAGTAGATGGCATAGAGTACAGTACATACATATGAGATGAGTAATGTAGGGTTTGGCGACGAGTATGAAGCGAGGGCCAGCCAACGAGAGCATACAGGTCGCAGTGGTGGGTAGTATATTGGGCTTTGGTGACAAAACGGAAATATTGTTCCATTCCCCAACCTTTTGCTGTTATCATACTTTCTCTGTGTTATCAAAGGGCTTTCCAATAGTCCATTCTGTCGAGTGGAGAGAAAAGGGGGAAAGGTATTTATGGGGGTTATTAACCTCACCCAACAAGCCTTTGCCTTGTACTCACACGAAACAAGCCTTTCTTATTTACTGGCGACTGGCTTGTTGTTGTGTAAGGGCTTTCAGAGGACATCAGGCTACTGTTTACCAGAGTAAACACACAGAGAGTTTTAATTCAGCTACTCCGGTGTCACACTTGACAAGTCATTTTGAGTAATGGCGGCTTTAGACACCTTGATCAGTATCAGCGGCGGCTGGAAAAATCTGTCTGAAAGAGACAGAACAGACAAATGTACAGCTGACACAGGACCAGTATGGAACAGCCCCTCCAGCTACAAGTTATCCTTAGCCACAGATCTAGGAGCAGCTTACCCTCCTCCTTTTATTTCCGAGCATATTATATGCCTATGGCTATGTGTAAATGAGACTTAATGCATTCCCTCAAACTCACCTGGTGGCTTCGCTTGGTTTCATCTGGAAACAATTCAGTTAAGTCACTTGGTAAAATAGACATTTCTCTCTATTTCTAAACCTCTTGTGAAAAACCCCTTTGTCCGTCCACATCACTAGTATTATTAAAGGTTTTGGAGATGTTTTGTGTTTAAAGAGCTTGTGTTAATTGAGTATGGCTCAAGTGGCTGGAATGATAGGGTACTTTGGTTTAGTGCTCAAAGATGTGCAGTTGTGTGTCCGTATAGCTGCAGGGCTCCGTGTCCTAGTCCCTTAAGGGACTCTTTCCAGTGTTCCACCCCAGAGAGAAGCTTTTAAACTGGGCTTGTGTTTGTTCAGTCTCCAGCTGGATCTGAGTAATGTGTAAATACTAGGAGTCGCACCGAATCAGGCCGTCTGCTCAAAAAATAGGTAATGTAATCACGCAGAATACTGCTTAAGGAGGGCACCACTGGCCAGGAACCAAAAGAGCCAGGAGCCTCGTTGCACTCAGGGAGAGATCGGGGTCGCACACTGGGCCGTCTGGGCAGGGATACAGGCTTTGATGATTCCTGTGTGAAGACGCTTGTGCTTCAACACCCCTTTGCCCAAACACTCTCAGACAGGCTGGAAGGAATGTACTTTCACAGATACGCTGGCTGTAATAAGGTACTTACACACTACTATATTGGGCCCAAATCCTAACTTGAGATCCGTGCAAGGAACTCAAACTTTTGTTGAGATGTCCAAAAAGCTTGAAGGAAAGATGCTCAGTTGTTGGAGAAGATGTGCAGTGGTTAAGAAATGGTCTGTGTCTGAACCAGACCATACAAATGGGGTCCCTCAGGTGTGAAGGCAGTCTGATGTGAAGGACCAGGGATGGATGGCTTAGTTATATAGGATTTGGTAGAACGGTGTACCTCACAGATGTGCAGAAGTCAAAACAGGTTTAACATGCAGTCCTATACAGTGATGTGCATATCCCCCCCCCCACAGACACACAACTACACACACAGACACACACGCACACACACAAATGAGACTAGGGAAGCAGGGAGAAGCCACCGTGCTGGGTTTAACGAACCTTGGTTAAATGAATTGAGCTCTTTCTATTGAGTTCACCTCACTGGTGGCAGAGCAGCACTACAGCCATTGTGTCTTGGGTTCCCCCTGTGTATGCATACCTGTTTGTCTAACACTAGCCTAATGAGCGGATGTTATTGAGGAGTGTAATTCCGTATTAAGACGCTGTTCTATTAGGCAGGTTTGAGAGTGCACATTTTTATGCAAATGCGCAGAACTGGGCCCAGTTTACGAAAATGACCTAGGCTTCTGTCACCAGGAGAGAGAGGGAGGTCCTTTAACTAAAGGAGAAAAATATATATAGGTATCATAGAAAGGCAGGAGAGATAGGAAGTCACCGGTCTCTCTGTCTGTCTCTCTGTCTGTCTGATTTTCTCCGTCTGTCTGTCTGGTCTGTCTGGTCTGTCTGTCTCTGTCTGTCTGGTCTGTCTGGTCTGTCTGTCTCTGTATGTATGTCTGTCTCTCTGTCTGTCCCTCTGTCTGTCTCTCAGTGTGTCTGTCTGTCTGTCTGTCTGGTCTGTCTGTCTCTGTCTGTCTGGTCTGTCTGTCTCTGTCTGTCTGGTCTGTCTGGTCTGTCTGTCTCTGTATGTATGTCTGTCTCTCTGTCTGTCCCTCTGTCTGTCTCTCAGTGTGTCTGTTTGTCTGTCTGGTCTGTCTGTCTCTGTCTGTATGTATGTCTGTCTCTGTCTGTATGTCTGTCTCTCTATCTGTCTCTCTGTCTCTATCTGTGTGTCTGTCTGCCCTGTCTGTCTGTCTGTCTGTCTGTCTGTCTGTCTGTCTGTCTGTCTGTCTGTCTGTCTGTCTGTCTGTCTGTCTGTCTGTCTGTCTGTCTGTCTGTCTGTCTGTCTGTCTGTCTGTCTGTCTGTCTGTCTGTCTGTCTCTGTATGTATGTATGTCTGTCTCCCTGTCTGTCTCTCTGTGTGTGTGTCTGTCTCTGTATATATGTCTGTCTCTCTGTCTGTCTCTCTGTCTGTCTCTCTGTCTGTCTCTCTGTCTGTCTCCCTGTCTGTCTGTCTGTCTGTCTGTCTGTCTGTCTGTCTGTCTGTCTGTCTGTCTGTCTGTCTGTCTGTCTGTCTGTCTGTCTGTCTGTCTGTCTGTCTGTCTGTCTGTCTGTCTGTCTGTCTGTCTGTCTGTCTGTCTGTCTGTCTGTCTGTCTGTCTCTGTATGTATGCATGTCTGTCTCCCTGTCTGTCTCTCTGTGTGTGTGTCTGTCTCTGTATGTATGTCTGTCTCTCTGTCTGTCTCTCTGTGTGTCTGTCTGTGTGTCTGTCTGTCTATCTAGGGCAGGGGAGTCAACTCATTCCATGGAGAGCCGAGTGTCTGCAGGTCTTTGTTTTATTCTTTCGTTTAAGACCCAGACAACCAGGTGAGGGGAGTTCCTTACTAATCAGTGACCTTAATTCATCAATCAAGTACAAGGGAGGAGCATAAACCCACAGACACTCAGCCCTCCGTGGAATGAGTTTGACACGTGATCTATGGTGTAGTGGAGAAAAGCTTTAATGTTGCGTGGATGATTTAGCATATTGAATTTGAAGTCTTTCACAATCACTTCCCCCCTCCCTGTCCCCCATTAGTGTAGCTCACTGGTGTGCAGCGTTGCGTGCAGCGGGGTTGTGCAGCAGGGGTGTGCAGCGGGGGTGTGTAGCGGGGGTGTGCAGTGTGGTGTGCAATGGGGTTGTGCAGCGGGGGTGTGCAGCGGGGGGTGTGCAGCGGGGGTGTGCAGTGTGGTGTGCAATGGGGTTGTGCAGCAAGGTTGTGCAGTGTGGTGTGCAGTGTGGTGTGCAGTGTGGTGTGCAGCGGGGTTGTGTAGCGGGGTTGTGCAGCGGGGTTGTGCAGCGGGGATATGCAGCGGGGGTGGAAGTGAGAGAGAGAGAGGGACTGTGTGTGTGTGTGTGTGTGTGTGTGTGTGTGTTAGTCGGTCATCTATTACAAAACACTGGGATTTGCTGTGTGTGTGTTTGTGTGGGTTGTTTGGCTAGTGTGTTTCTACTATGATCCTATGTTGGATTTTGGAAGTTTTGACCAGCTCACAAATATCACTGGGAAAGCACCCTTAGTGCTGGACAGCTCAACTTTGAATTGGTGCTGTACACATGCCAGTTCACATGCACTCTCCCTCTCTCCCTCCCTCTCTCCCTCTCTCCCTCCCTCCCTCTCTCCCTCCCTCTCTCCCTCTTTCCCTCCCTCTCCCACCCTCACTCTCCACCCTCCCTCTCTCTCTCCCACCCTCCCTCTCTCCCTCTCTCCCTCCCTCTCCCACCCTCTCCCACCCTAACAAGTCCAGGCCAGAGCATATTGTGGGTTTTGACCTTAAAATTTCAGCTGGAACGGATCGATGCCCCAACACTCTCAAGACACCCCCAGAAACTTTCTGGACACTTCTCTTTTCCCTTTTGGAAACTCTTTCAAGAGTTTAACTTTTTCTTCTGACACTAAGAATTCCCCAATTTAGAGTGAGTAGATGAGGGGTGTATGGAGTTCAGTCTGGTTGTTTTTAGGTGTGTGTGTGTGTGCCGTGTGCATACTATTTAGCTGTAGCCTTCCCAACCCCGCTGGCTAGTATTGAGTCCCTGAGTTAACTGTTGTGCAAGCATTGCTGCTTGCAACACCAGAGTGTAGGCTTTGATTCCTGGATGGTGACTGATTACCAAGTGTGCTGACTGTATATAATATCACAATAGCCCATAGAATAAAAAAAACAACTTTTATTTAGCTAGGCATGTCAGTTAAGAACAAATTCTCATTTTTCAATGACGGCCTAGGAACAGTGCCTTGTTCAGGGGCAGAACGACAGATTTGTACCTTGTTATCTCGGGGATTCGAACTTACAACCCAACGCTCTAACCACTAGGCTACCCTGCCACCCCATGGAGCCTGAATGCTTCTGATTCTGTGATACGTCTTTGTCCCAGTTCAGAGCTGTGGTCTATATTGATTATGTTATTACCAAGTCATTGTCCCAGTACAGAGCTGTGGTCTATATTGATTATGTTATTACCAAGTTATTGTCCCAGTACAGAGCTGTGGTCTACATTGATTATGTTATTACCAAGTTATTGTCCCAGTTCAGAGCTGTGGTCTATATTGATTATGTTATTACCAAGTTATTGTCCCAGTTCAGAGCTGTGGTCTATATTGATTATGTTATTACCAAGTCTTTGTCCCAGTACAGAGCTGTGGTCTATATTGATTATGTTATTACCAAGTCATTGTCCCATTACAGAGCTGTGGTCTACATTGATTATGTTATTACCAAGTCATTGTCCCAGTACAGAGCTGTGGTCTATATTGATTATGTTATTACCAAGTTATTGTCCCAGTACAGAGCTGTGGTCTACATTGATTATGTTATTACCAAGTCATTGTCCCAGTACAGAGCTGTGGTCTACATTGATTATGTTATTACGAAGTCATTGTCCCAGTACAGAGCTGTGGTCTATATTGATTATGTTATTACCAAGTCATTGTCCCAGTACAGAGCTGTGGTCTACATTGATTATGTTATTACCAAGTCATAGTCCCAGTACAGAGCTGTGGTCTATATTGATTATGTTATTACCAAGTCATTGTCCCAGTACAGAGCTGTGGTCTACATTGATTATGTTATTACCAAGTCATTGTCCCAGTACAGAGCTGTGGTCTACATTGATTATGTTATTACCAAGTCATTGTCCCAGTACAGAGCTGTGGTCTATATTGATTATGTTATTACGAAGTCATTGTCTCAGTTCAGAGCTGTGGTCTACATTGATTATGTTATTACGAAGTCATTGTCTCAGTTCAGAGCTGTAGTCTACATTGATTATGTTATTACGAAGTCATTGTCTCAGTTCAGAGCTGTGGTCTACATTGATTATGTTATTACGAAGTCGTTGTCCCAGTTCAGAGCTGTGATCTACATTGATTATGATATTACCAAGTCTTTGTCCCAGTTCAGAGCTGTGAAACACTCCAGTCACCAACAGCCTCTCACACCCAGTCTATTCCACACACACTCCCAGCCCTCTGACAATGGTAATAACTATTTGCTCTCGTTTATACATCCTTACTTCCTCCCTCCCTCCTTCAGAGTGATCACTATTTAAACCTCTCTGCTCCCCAGTCTTATCAGATCCCTTAGAAGTGAAGGACTATTAAAGGAGATCCCCAGAGCTTAGAGGAGGGTGTGTGTGTGTGTGTGTGTGTGTGTGTGTGTGTGTGTGTGTGTGTGTGTGTGTGTGTGTGTGTGTGTGTGTGTGTGTGTGTGTGTGTGTGTGTGTGTGTGTGTGTGTGTGTGTGTGTGTGTGTGCGTGTGTGTGTGTGTGTACAGAGTCTCTGCTTTCCCATCCTGTGAATCGATGATAGCGGTAAGTCTGGTGGGAAATCTATCGGCAGCAGATCTGGAAGATGACTGAAACTCAGTCTTGTTGGAGGCAGTAAAAATAGGGTGGGGGATAAGAGCTGCTCAAAAACCCAGAGAGAGTAACATCTGAATAAAGAGTGGTGCTGGTATTTTGACCTTGTAGTTTGAGTCTGGGCATCCTCACTGCCTGCCACAATGGGAACTTTGAAGCAGTTTCTGCGTTACAGTTACACACGAACACACGTACGTTCTCCATCTTTTTAAACAGGGAGCCAATGGGTTTTCAGCGTTTTTATTTCCATGACTGATCAAAACTTGTTTACTCATGGCTCTCTCTTGTTCCTCTGCAGCAGAAATATGGTGATCAATATGTTTGGAACATCGAATCGCAATAAAATCACAGTATCGAATCGCAATACATATAGAATCGTGAGATTCACATTACGTATCATATCGGGATCTAAGTATGGTGATAATATCATATCTGTAATGAACACGAGGGGAGACAGAGAGCTGGTTTAAAGCGTAGGGCGCAGCAGGTGTTCATTGCAAAGGACCACAGGAGGAGGCAGGTAGCTGGGTCCAGGGGCAGGCAGGAGGTCATACACAGGAGGAGGCAGGTAGCTGGGTCCAGGGGCAGGCAGAAGGTCATACACAGGAGGAGGCAGGTAGCTGGGTCCAGGGGCAGGCAGAAGGTCATACACAGGAGGAGGCAGGTAGCTGGGTCCAGGGGCAGGCAGAAGGTCATACACAGGAGGAGGCAGGTAGCTGGATCCAGGGGCCGGCAGAAGGTCATACACAGGGGGTCCAAAAGGGCAACAGTACAGACAGAGAAAAGGCTAATAATGTAGTCAGGGAGATCAGGCAATAGGTTGACAACAGGTTATCCGACAGGCTAAAGTACAGGCAGGGAATTGGCAAAAGGTGTCGTTAGTGAGGCAGCCAAAACTATTATACACTAGAGGATTAAATTACGGGGAAAACAGAGCTCTGAAAGACGTGTCACAAAACAAACAATACCTCAGTGATGGGGTGCAAAGAATTGAACTAAATAGTGTGTTATAATGACATACAGGTGTGTGAACAGGTGATTAGAAATCAGGTGATTAGGAACTGGAGAGTGAGCTGCGTTCAGAGTATCTGCGTGTTTGAGGGTGTGAGTTGGAAGCAGACGTTACAGTATCGTGAGGTTTCTAAGTCAATGGATACTGTAATGGCATTGAATAGAAAACAAATATATATATATATATATATATATCCTACTCCCTGGATGGATTTCTCTCAGGTTTTCGCCTGCCAAATCAGTTCTGTTATACTCACAGACACAATTTTAACAGTTTTGGAAACTTTAGAGTGTTTTCTATCCAAATCTACCAATATGCATATCCTTTCTTCTGGGCCTGAGTAGCAGGCAGTTTAATTTGGGCACGCTTTTCATCCAAAATTCCAAATGCTGCCCCCTACCCTGGAGAAATTAATAAACTGTTGTTACTTTGATGTCTGCTTCTGGTTCTTACCTGAAACGTGATACATTCACAGATACTAAGGGGCCTATCCCGAACCATGAAGATAGCCCCAGAACATTATTTCTCTTCCTCCAAACTTTGCAGTTGTCACTATGCATTCGAAACTAACATGTTGGAAAGTTGGCATCCTATGACGGTGCCCCGTTGAAAGTCACTGAGCTTTTTTGTAAGCTCAGATTTTGTCATCTCAGATTTTCTAAATATGCGTTACAGCCAACGCTAGACAAGCATTTGTGTAAGTTTATCATGGCATAATGCTATGCTAGGCTCTGCTGGCAGCAGGCAACATTTTCACGAAAATAGGAAAAGCAACCAAATTAAATAATTTACCTTTAAAGAACTTCAGGTGCTTTCACTCAGGAGACCCCCAGTTAGATAGCAAATGTTCCTTTTTTCCCCCCAAAAAAATTTTGTAGGCAAAATAGCTCCCGTTTGTTCATCATGCTTGGCTGAGAAATCGACCAGAAAATGCTACCACTACAACAACAAACTTTTTTCAAAATTAGCTCCTTAATATCGACAGAAACACGGCAAACGTTGTTTAGGATCCATCCTCAATGTGTTTTTAACATATATATTCGATAATATATACGTCAAGGAAATTGTTTTCTCATTAGAAGCGATTGGAAAAATGGCTACCTCAGTATTTTATGCAAGATTTTCTGCGGGAGACACCATGTGACCACTTGCTATATATTGTCCCTTACGGCTATTCTTCAATGGAAATGCGTAAAAAGACGTCACAATGCTGTAGACACCTTGGGGAATACGTGGAAAACGTAAGCTCATTCGTAGCTCATTCACAGCCATATAAGGAATCATTGGCATGAGGCGGTTTCAAAAATGCGACACTTCCTGGTTGGATTTTTATCTGGGTTTCGCCTGTAACATCAGTTCTGTTGCACTCACAGACAATATCCTTGCAGTTTTGGAAACGTCAGAGTGTTTTCTATCCAAAGCTGTCAATTATATGCATAGTCGAGCATCTTTTCGTGACAAAATATCTTGTTTAAAACGGGAACGTTTTTCATCCAAAAATTAGTGCTATAATGTCCTCAGACTGATGCAGATAGAACCTGTCTTTCTGGCTTCAACCTAGTCCTGCTGGACTATCTTTTGGGGTTTTGTTGTTACCTTCCATCAGGGTTTTCAAGCAGCCATTTGTTGAGGACATTTCAACTTATACTCTCAATCACAGACAGGATGAAACAAAACAGGTGTCCTGCACTGAAGAAAAAGGGATTGGATTGGTTCATCATGTCAAGCAATTGAACCTGACAGAGCCAGTTTCTCAAAAAGGCTTTTACAGGTCGTCGTATTAGCATAATCTCCGGGTATTTTCTGATTATGGCTGTGCAACATTAATAAGACCCTAACTGTAAGATGTTTCAACAAAAAACTGCAATACATCTTCATTTTAACAGGCCACATAAATGTCAGACTGCAGATATTCTCTTAATGAAAAGCGTGGCGTAGCCTTCAGGCCCAACGTCAAGCCCTGTCTGTCTGTCTATCTGCCTGCCTGCCTGCATGTTTTATTTTACATTGGATAAAGCAGAGACACAGAGCTACAAAATGATATATTACACACTGTATTTAAATAACAATAGGAAGGTAATTCTGCTTTGAATGTTGATAAAATTGTAACCTCACTTTTGAGAAAATGGTCTTGAATGTTTTGTTACCTGCCGGAGAGCTCTTCTATGTCTACACCCATTCACATCGTTCACACCCTCTTAAGCTTTAGCCCCACCCATCTCTCCGAGCGTTCTGTCCTAACAACAGAAGTCAAGTACCCAAGCTAACTGGCTAACACTGGTTAACTTGCTAGCTACTTCCAGACACGAATGAGAGAACAGCTCACTGACCATTTTACTCGCACTAGAAGAGCTGTTGTTAAGTTATCCAGAACATTGGTGACTGCAACTGTGCTGCTGGCAACAATTTACACTTTTTTTCCAACGTTTACTGACACCGGCCGTATTCACCGTGTGTTGAGCGTTCGTAAATTCGTCGGTTATTCTAAGCTCTGGCACACTCAGATGAGAGTGCTCTGAAATCGGAGTAAATAGCCAGAGCAAATTCACCAGCTACGTCTATCAACAGTTGTCGCAGTGACATTCTATTGAAATGGTTACTTGCATAGAGGAGTTTTTTGTTAAGGCATGTTGCTAGCTAGCTGGCTAAACAACAAACCATAATTACAACTCATGACATTACTACCCTGCATCAATCTGAATCTAGCTAACCAACCAGGTTCAATGTTAGCTAGCAAACAATAGGCTGTAACAAGCAAAGCAAATAGCTCTGAGATACAAATAATAAGATCATACACGTGACGTTAGCTAGCAAGCAAGCCAGCTAACATTAGCTAGCTAGCTAACAGTACACTTTAACATCAAATTAAAACTAGTATCAAAATTAGATACGTGTAATATCTCAAAATGTAGCTACCAAGACTATTTTATGCATCATGGATGGACGCGTCTCCATGTCACGTATGCCCTGGTTGCCCTTAGTTTGAAGATGTAATCTGGAGACAGGTGTTTTCTCCATCTTTTTTTTCTTCATTTTTTTTCACCTTTATTTAATAACCAGGTAGGCTAGTTAAGAACAAGTTCTCATTTACAACTGCGACCTGGCCAAGATAAAGCATAGCAGTGTGAACATGTTTCTTTGCATACTTTCCTTTGAAGCTTGCCTTACCTTTGACGAGCTTCTTTTGTTGGCACTCCAATATGTCCCATAAACATCACAATTGGTCATTTTGTTCGATTAATTCCGTTCATATATATCCAAATGTCAATTTATAAAGTGCGTTTGATCCAGAAAAAAAACAGCTTCCAAAATGTGGAACGTCACTACAAAACTAAGCAATGTTGGGTTGTGTTGGAGAGAGTCTCAGTCTTTTCCACACACAGTCTGTGCCTGTATTTAGTTTTCATGCTAGTGAGAGCCTAGAATCCACTCTCACATAGGTATGTGGTTGAAAAGCACATCAGTGTCTTAACAGCGAGATGTGCCAAGGCAAGAAACTCTGAGCGTAGCCCTATCCAGAAATCTGGCAGTTGCTTCCGATTAATTTTCATTTTCACAGAACCGGTTGTTGCAATTTTAATGAGGCTCTCTTGTTCTGATATCGGTAGGAGGACTGGAGGCAGGGCCTGAAAGGTGCTTCGCTGTATCACATTTGACATTGTCTTTAAGCTTGAGTTCATTTGCACAAAAAATCATACATTGATTGAAAGACCTGCATGTTGTCCTTGTTAATGGAGACAGAAAAGAGCTCCAACCTCTTAATCATAGCCTCAATTCTGTCCTGCACATTGAATATAGTTGCGGAGATTCCCTGTAATCCTAGATTCAGATCATTCAGGCGAGAAAAGACATCACCCAGATAGGGTAGTCATGTAATTCTTCCTCAACAAAGAGGGTAGCATATTTCAACCCTGCGGGGTTGAAACACAGAAATAAAATATAAAACATGCATTACCTTTGACGAGCATCTTTTGTTGGCACTCCAATATGTCCCATAAACATCACAATTGGTCCTTTTGTTCGATTAATTCCGTTCATATATATCCAAATGTCAATTTATAAAGTGCGTTTGATCCAGAAAAAAACAGATTCCAAAATGCGGAACGTCACTACAAAATATTTCAAAAGTTGCCTATAAACTTTGCCAAAATATTTCAAACGACTTTTGTAATACAACTTTAGGTATTTTTAAACGTTAATAATCGATCCAATTGTAGACGGGTCTATTATTGTTCAATACAGGAAGACAACAAACCATGCTATTTTTCACATCTTGCGCAACTCTCAACAGTGTTACCCAGTTCCTAGATGGCAGTACTTCTTCATTGCACAAATGAAACAAACCAAATTCCAAAGACTGGTGACATCCAGTGAAGTGGTAGGAACTGAAAACTAGTTCCTAAGAAATATCGTTTGCCAACAAGAACTCACTGAACAGACAGAGACCTAAAACAAAATTCTGAACGGTTAGTCCTCGGGGATTTGCCTGCTACATAAGTTCTGTTATAATCACAGACATTATTCAAACAGTTTTAGAAACTTCAGAGTGTTTTCTATCCAAATCTACTAATAATATGCATATCTTAAATTCTTGGCATGAGTAGCACGCTATTTATCCAAAAGTGAAAATGCTGCCCCCTATCCCAAAGAGGTTAATTGATCCCCCATAAACGTAACAGACATATACCAGGAGCTGTGCCAGGCCCACCAAGTCTGTTGACTCATTCAGCTGTAGAATACGCATAGAATTCACTGGCTTAGATGCGAAGCAGTAGTTGTTTCAAAACATCTCCTGTCATGTCACTGATGTCGTTAAATGTTTTTTTTATATTAAGGCATTCTCTGTGTAGTTTTTTTGGCCTTTTCCCCCAGCATTGTCCCAGCCATATGCACGGCAGCAGGAATAATTAAGTCCTCTACCATAGTATGGGGTTTGCCTGTCCTAGCCACTTGGTAGCTCACCATATAAGACACTTCTAGCCCCTTCTTATTAACGGTATCTGTTGCTTTTATAAATGTGTTACTTCTCAAATTAATTTTTATTCTCGTTCAAAATACTCCAGTGGCTTATTTTTTAAATTGTCATGTTTCGTTTATAAATGTGTGAAGGTTTACCGTGAGAGAGTTCTAGAAGAAAAAGAAACGCACACCTATTAAGACGAGGTGCTAGCTAGCGGAGTAGAAACCGTGAGAGAGTAACAGTGAATGCGATTGGATGTTAATTATATGACTAGGCTACCTATGTTTGACATTGTGTTATTTCCCTGAAAACGAATGGTTACATTTTCTGGGGGACAGTGAAACAAGGCTTCTCAGGCGAGAAAAAAAACTCACCCAAATGTTTAGCCCCATTGGAAAATATAAATGTACTGTTTGAAAATGTGATGTTCTATTTTGTAAAAAAAATTAAACCATATGTGAATCTCATTTTTATTTGGCGTAACCCCGACAGCATTGAGCATACCCCAGTTTGGGAATACCTGGCCTACATGATTAAATGAAGGTCATGCATCAATTCTGTCTTTTTTTCCCTCTCTCTCTCTCTCTCTCTCTCTCTCTCTCTCTCTCTCTCTCTCTCTCTCTCTCTCTCTCTCTCTCTCTCTCTCTCTCTCTCTCTCTCTCTCTCTCTCTCTCTCCCTTTGTCCTCTCTTTCTTTCTTTCTTTCTTTGTACATGCAGTGCATCAAAAAGAGTATGTGATGCAACCAGCACATCAACCATCTTCACTGTTTGATGTTTAACCATGAATTACTAGCATTATTATACCAGGAGCTGTATTACAGTCGTTCACATTACAGGGTGATAGATATGATGGTGTAGTACTAAGTGACATTCAGTAGTGAGGGTTAAAGCATCTGAAAGCTTTAGTAAGTCAGGCAGCTGACAATTTGCTTTCAACGCCCAAAGAAACTTCCCCTTGGCTCATCTTCTCATGGTTTTATGCAAACTTCTCGCCGCACTGCTGACATCAATTTACCCCTGAAAGCTACGACATTGGCACATTACGATACAGACACATTTTTAAAACAACCGCTGAGTGAGGGAGAGAGGATAGAGTTAGAGAAGTCATGTACTTCACGCAGCACCTGATTGGCATACAGAAATGCAGGTTTTTATATGATCCTGTAGCACCTAGGTTTTCTGCTATTTCTTTGTTATCTATGACCGTGAATAGGAGAGGGGAGCGAGGGGTGTGGTTATGGGTGTAGTGATCTGCTGTTATGAAGATATTCCGGTGTTGAACCCTGCAGTGCGTCCCCAGAAACTATTTCACACTGATGGGCCCAGAGTGCGGGATGGATGGGAATCGGAGACACTCTCCACTATCATATACCCCAACTCCTTATTTTTGTCTGGTCTTGTCTTCTCCCCTCGCCGCCATGTTCAAAGTGTGTTCATAAGAGGATAACTTTGTGTGTGTTAACAGCTATAAATTAATGATACGTTTTGTGAATTCCAGTGTTTCTTTCTCTACTGAGTATACTCACACACCCAGTCTGTATGAAAGGGGAAGCTGATAATTTCTTTCTTTATTATTTATTTATTTTACCTTTATTTAACCAGGTAGGCAAGTTGAGAACAAGTTCTCATTTACAATTGCAACCTAATATGGCTTTGCCTATTGGAGTTCTGTCCATTCTGTCTTCATTGAAGAGGGATGGGGAGACGAGGGTCTCCAGATGATAAGGCAAGTTATCCCAGGGTCCCAGAGAGGGTCTCCAGATGATAAGGCAAGTTATCCCAGGGTCCCAGAGAGGGTCTCCAGATGATAAGGCACGTTATCCCAGGGTCCCAGAGAGGGTCTCCAGATGATAAGGCAGGTTATCCCAGGGTCCCAGAGATGGTCTCCAGATGATAAGGCAAGTTATCCCAGGGTCCCAGAGAGGGTCTCCCGATGATAAGGCAAGTTATCCCAGGGTCCCAGAGAGGGTCTCCAGATGATAAGGCACGTTATCCCAGGGTCCCAGAGAGGGTCTCCAGATGATAAGGCACGTTATCCCAGGGTCCCAGAGATGGTCTCCAGATGATAAGGCAAGTTATCCCAGGGTCCCAGAGAGGGTCTCCAGATGATAAGGCAAGTTATCCCAGGGTCCCAGAGAGGGTCTCCAGATGATAAAGAAAAATACCCCAGGATCATAGAGAGGAAAGCACACACACCAGACTGTTAGTAGACCTCAGGGCCCCAGACTGGAAATGAAACTTATCTTAAGTTAATATCTTAATAATTGATGAGCTATGTATGGATCATTCCTCAGCCGCCACATATTGGTTGCTTTGTTCAGGGTCATTTAAGTCTGCACAATCAATACTTTCAATAATAAACATAAAAACCGAGAGACAGAGAGAGATATATATATGTATAGAGATCAAATGGAGAACACAAAGGGGTCTGTGGTTTGTGTTTGTGTGACCTGTGTTTGATAATGGTGTTTTTCCTAACCTTGACCTGTTCTGTTTACTCACATCTCTGCTAATAGCCAGTCTATTTGGAGAGCCTGCACTGTCTATTGGTCGGTCTGTCTGTCTGAAAACCATCCTGCATTAACACTACTTTAGAGCCTTTCAATCAGAGAGTGAGTGAGAGATGCAGAGAGAGAGAAAGAGAGGGAGAGAGAGAAAGAGAGGGAGAGAGACGCAGAGAGACAGAAAGAGAGGGAGAGAGAGAGGGGTTGCTAATGGATTTATTGGAATGATACCAGTTATTCATTATTTTTGGCTGTTGGAAAATTAACAGAAAGAAAGAGTGACAGTAGGACTAGAGAGGGAGAGGAGTGGGAGGACAGATGGAGGAGAGAGGGACTAGAGAGAGAGGTGAGAAGGACAAGAGAGGGAAGAGAAGGGAGTACAGAGAGACAGGGACTAGAGAGGGAGGACAGATGGAGGAGAGAGGGACTAGAGAGGGCAGAGAGAAGGACAAGAGAGGGAAGAGAAGGGATAACAGAGGGAGGAGACAGGGACTAGAGAGAGGGACTAGAGAGGGAGGACAGATGGAGGAGAGAGGTACTAGAGAGGGAGGAAAGAAGGACAAGAGAGGGAAGAGGAGGGAGGTTAGAGGGAGAAGAGAGGGAGGAGACAGGGACTAGAGAGGGAGGACAAATGGAGGAGAGAGGGACTAGAGAGGGACTAGAAAGGGGGGGAGAGAAGGACAAGAGAGGGAAGAGAAGGGAGGACAGAGGGAGTAGAGAGGGACTAGAGAGGGAGGACTGAGGAAGGAGAGAGGGACTAGAGAGGGAGGACAGAGGAAGGAGGGAGGGACAAGAGAGGGTGGACCATGGGACTAGAGAGGGAGGACAGAAGGGGGACAGAGGGAGTAGAGAGGGAGGCGAGAGGGACTAGTGAGGGGGAACAGAGGAACTAGAGAGGGAGGACAGAGGGACTAGAGAGGGAGGACAGAAGGAGGAGAACTGGACTAGAGAGGGGGGAGAGAGGGACTAGAGAGGGACTAGAAAGGGAGGACAGAGGAAGGAGAGGGGGACTAGAGAGGGAAGAGAGAGAGACAAAATAGGGACTAGAGAGGGACTAGAAAGGGAGGACAGAGGAAGGAGAGGGACTAGAGAGGGGGACAGAGAAGGGAGAGAGGGACTAAAGAGGGACTAGAAAGGGAGGACAGAGGAAGAAGAGAGGGACTAGAAAGTGAGGACAGAGGAAGGAGAGGGGGACTAGAGAGGGACTAGAAAGGGAGGACAGAGGAACGGGAGAGAGACTAGAGAGGGACGAGAGAGGGACTAGAGAGGGACTAGAGAGGGAGGACAGAGGAAGGAGAGAGGGACTAGAGAGGGGGACAGAGGGACTAGAGATGGACTAGAGAGGGAGGAAAGCATGGCAAGAGAGGGAGGAGAGCAACTGCCATCTGGAATAATAGCCTGTGGACAGCATTAACTGATCACTGGATGGATGTTTGCTAATGTAAGTGGATGGCTTATCTCTCTCTCTCTGTGTACGTGTGTATGTGTGTGTATGTGTGCATGTGTGTGTGTCTTTGGATACACATTGGATAAGTCACTGCAAATGCATTGCTGTTCCTCAGCCTCAACCCCAGACTCAGCCCCAACCACAGACTCAGCCCCAACCCCAGCCTCAACCCCAGACTCAGTCCCAAACCCAGACTCAGCCTCAACCCCAGCCTCAGCCTCAACCCAAGCCTCAGCCTCAGCCTCAACCCCAGCCTCAGTCCCAACCCCAGCCTCAGTCCCAACCCCAGTCTCAGTCCCAACCCCAGCCTCTGTCCCAACCCCGCTTAAGTCCCAACCCCAGACTCAGCCCCAACCCCAGACTCAGCCTCAACCCCAGCCTCAACCCCAGCCTCAGTCCCAACCCCAGCCTCAGTCCCAACCCCAGCCTCAGTCCCAACCCCAGACTCAGTCCCAACCCCAGCCTCAGTCCCAACCCCGCTTCAGTCCCAACCCCAGCCTCAGTCCCAACCCCAGCCTCAGTCCCAACCCCAGACTCAGTCCCAACCCCAGCCTCAGTCCCAACCCCAGCCTCACTCCCAACCCCAGCATTTTAGCGTTTTACGTCCAGATAATTTGCATGCTGGACACATTGCCCTAATCCAATGCTTCAATCAGATGGTTTTTGTCATGTTTTTGTATGTGAGCTCTGTCCAATCCATTATGGAGAACATATTTAGAGAAACTGCAGTTGATGTGTGTGAGGTGCGTTTGAGCTGGTGTTTTGACATCATGTCTTCTGGGCATAATAGAACCAATAGAGATAGGATCAGAGTGAAAAGGACAACATAGCCGTCTGCAGTTAATACTGCAAAGAGAGAGATAGAAGGAGAGATATTGAGATGGGGTAAGAGGAATGAGAGAGAGAGAGATAGAAGGAGACAGATGGAGATGGGGGAAGTGGAATGAGAGAGAGAGAGATAGAAGGAGACAAATGGAGATGGGGGAAGTGGAATGAGAGAGAGAGAGATAGAAGGAGACAGATGGAGATGGGGGAAGTGGAATGAGAGAGAGAGAGAGATAGAAGGAGACATATGGAGATGGGGGAAGTGAAATGAGAGAGAGAGAGATAGAAGGAGACAGATGGAGATGGGGGAAGTGGAATGAGAGAGAGAGAGATAGAAGGAGACAGATGGAGATGGGGAAGTGGAATGAGAGAGAGAGATAGAAGGAGACAGATGGAGATGGGGGAAGTGGAATGAGAGAGAGAGAGATAGAAGGAGACAGATGGAGATGGGGGAAGTTGAATGAGAGAGAGAGAGATAAAAAGAGAGAGATGGAGATGAAGGAAGTGGAATGAGAGAGAGATAGGAGAGAGATGAGATGGGGGAAGAGGAATGAGAGAATGATAGAACGAGACAATGACTCAAATAAATCAAATGTTCAATTAGATATGTTCATCACCATCTACGCATTTCTCTCCCTCTCTCCCTCCCTCCGTCTACCTCTCTCTGTCTCCCTCCCTCTCACCATCTCCCTCCTTCTCACCGTCTCCCTCCCTCCCTCTCCCTCCCTCCATCTCCCTCCCTCTGCTACCTCTCTCTGTCTCCCTCCCTCTCACCATCTCCCTCCTTCTCACAGTCTTCCTCCCTCCCTCCATCTCCCTCCGTCTACCTCTCTCTGTCTCCCTCCCTCTCACCATCTCCCTCCCTCTCACCATCTCCCTCCATCTCATCATCTGCCTCTCTCCCTCCATCTCCCTCCCTCCCTCCATCTACCTCTCTCTGTCTCCCTCCCTCTCACCATCTCCCTCCTTCTCACAGTCTTCCTCTCTCCCTCCATCTCCCTCCCTCTCTCCGTCTACCTCTCTCCGTCTCCCTCCCACTGTCTCCCTTCCTCCCTCCATCTCCCTCCCTCCATCTCCCTCCCTTCATCTACCTCCATCCCACCATCTCCCTCCCTCCCTCCTTCTCCCTCCATCCATGCCCATCCTCCCTCCGTCTCCCTCCAGCTATAGACAGTGTGTATCTAATTCCATCAATAGACAGTGTGTGTATCTAATTTCGTCCATAGACAGTGTGTGTATTTAATTACGACTATACACAGTGTGTGTATCTAAATCCATCTAAAGACATTGTGTGTATCTAATTCCATCTATAGACAGTGTGTGTATCTAATTCCATCTATTGACAGTGTGTGTATCTAATTCTGTCTATAGAGAGTGTGTGTATCTAATTTCATCTATAGACATTGTGTGTATCTATGTCACGTTCTGACCTTTATTTCCTTTGTTTTGTCTTTATTTAGTATGGTCAGGGCGTGAGTTGGGGTGGGCAGTCTATGTGTGTTTTTCTATGTTGGGGTTTTGAGTTCAGCCCAGTATGGTTCTCAATCAGAGGCAGGTGTTGTTAGTGGTCTCTGATTGAGATCCATACTTAGGTAGCCTGGGTTTCACTTTTGAGTTTTGGGTGTTTGTTTTCTGTGTGTGTGTTTGTTGCCACACGGTACTGTTCCGGTTTTCGTTCATGTTCATGTTTATTGTTTTATATTTCATAGTGTTCAGTTTTTATCTTATAATAAACGTTATGGACACCTACCACGCTGCGCATTGGTCCTCCGATCCTTCTCGCTACTCCTCCTCAGAAGAGGGGGAGGAAGGCCGTTACAATCGAATTACATCTATAGACAGTGTGTATTTAAATACAACTATAGACATTGTGTGTATCTAATTCCGTCTGTAGACAGTGTGTATCTAATTCCATATATAGACAGTGTGTGTATCTAATCTAATTCCATCTATAGACAGTGTGTATCTAATTCCATCTATAGACAGTGTGTGTATCTAATTTCGTCAATAGACATTGGGTGTATCTAATTCCATCTATATTTATTTATCCGTTATTTTACCAGGTAAGTTGACTGAGAACATGTTCTCATTTGCAGCAACGACCTGGGGAAGAGTTACAGGGGAGAGGAGGGGGATGAATGAGCCAATTGTAAACTGGGGATTATTAGGTGACCGTGATGGTTTGAGGGCCAGATTGGGAATTTAGCCAGGACACCGGGGTTAACACCCCTACTCTAACAATAAGTGCCATGGGATCTTTAATGACCTCAGAGAGTCAGGACACCCGTTTAACGTCCCATCCGAAAGACGGCACCCTACACAAGGCAGTGTCACCAATCACTGCCCTGGGGCATTGGGATATTTTTTTAGACCAGAGGAAAGAGTGCATCCTACTGGCCCTCCAACACCACTTCCAGCAGCATCAGGTCTCCCATCCAGTAACTGACCAGGACCAACCCTGCTTAACTTCGGATGCAAACCAGCAGTGGTATCAAATCAAATCAAATCACATTTTATTTATATAGCCCTTCGTACATCAGCTGATATCTCAAAGTGCTGTACAGAAACCCAGCCTAAAACCCCAAACAGCAAGCAATGCAGGTGTAGAAGCACGGTGGCTAGGAAAAACTCCCTAGAAAGGCCAATACCTAGGAAGAAACCTAGAGAGGAACCAGGCTATGTGGGGTGGCCAGTCCTCTTCTGGCTGTGCCGGGTGGAGATTATAACAGAACATGGCCAAGATGTTCAAATGTTCATAAATGACCAGCATGGTCGAATAATAATAAGGCAGAACAGTTGAAACTGGAGCAGCAGTACAGTCAGGTGGAAGTTGAAACTGGAGCAGCAGCATGGCCAGGTGGACTGGGGACAGCAAGGAGTCATCATGTCAGGTAGTCCTGGGGCATGGTCCTAGGGCTCAGGTCAGTTGAAACTGGAACAGCAGCATGGCCAGGTGGACTGGGGACAGCAAGGAGTCATCATGTCAGGTAGTCCTGGGGCATGGTCCTAGGGCTCAGGTCCTCCGAGAGAGAGAAAGAAAGAGAGAAGGAGAGAATTAGAGAACGCACACTTAGATTCACACAGGACACCGAATAGGACAGGAGAAGTACTCCAGATATAACAAACTGACCCCAGCCCCCCGACACATAAACTACTGCAGCATAAATACTGGAGGCTGAGACAGGAGGGGTCAGGAGACACTGTGGCCCCATCCGAGGACACCCCCGGACAGGGTCAAACAGGAAGGATATAACCCCACCCACTTTGCCAAAGCACAGCCCCCACACCACTAGAGGGATATCTTCAACCACCAACTTACCATCCTGAGACAAGGCTGAGTATAGCCCACAAAGATCTCCGCCACGGCACAACCCAAGGGGGGGGCGCCAACCCAGACAGGATGACCACAACAGTGAATCAACCCACTCAGGTGACGCACCCCCTCCAGGGACGGCATGAGAGAGCCCCAGCAAGCCAGTGACTCAGCCCCTGTAATAGGGTTAGAGGCAGAGAATCCCAGTGGAAAGAGGGGAACCGGCCAGGCAGAGACAGCAAGGGCGGTTCATTGCTCCAGAGCCTTTCCGTTCACCTTCCCACTCCTGGGCCAGACTACACTCAATCATATGACCCACTGAAGAGATGAGTCTTCAGTAAAGACTTAAAGGTTGAGACCGAGTTTGCGTCTCTGACATGGGTAGGCAGACCGTTCCATAAAAATGGAGCTCTATAGGAGAAAGCCCTGCCTCCAGCTGTTTGCTTAGAAATTCTAGGGACAATTAGGAGGCCTGCGTCTTGTGACCGTAGCGTACGTGTAGGTATGTACGGCAGGACCAAATCAGAGAGATAGGTAGGAGCAAGCCCATGTAATGCTTTGTAGGTTAGCAGTAAAACCTTGAAATCAGCCCTTGCATTGACAGGAAGCCAGTGTAGAGAGGCTAGCACTGGAGTAATATGATCAAATTTTTTGGTTCTAGTCAGGATTCTAGCAGCCGTATTTAGCACTAACTGAAGTTTATTTAGTGCTTTATCCGGGTAGCCGGAAAATAGAGCATTGCAGTAGTCTAACCTAGAAGTGACAAAAGCATGGATTAATTTTTCTGCATCATTTTTGGACAGAAAGTTTCTGATTTTTGCAATGTTACGTAGATGGAAAAAAGCTGTCCTCGAAATGGTCTTGATATGTTCTTCAAAAGAGAGATCAGGGTCCAGAGTAACGCCGAGGTCCTTCACAGTTTTATTTGAGACGACTGTACAACCATTAAGATTAATTGTCAGATTCAACAGAAGATCTCTTTGTTTCTTGGGACCTAGAACAAGCATCTCTGTTTTGTCCGAGTTTAATAGTAGAAAGTTGGGGCATGTGGGTATGCAGGGTGGTATGCTGCTGGCATAATATAGACAGTTATAGACAGTGTGTATCTAATTCCATCTATAGACAGTGTGTATCTCATCTAATTCCATATATTAACAGTGTATATCAAATCCTGTCTATAGACATTGTGTGTGTCTAAATCCATCGATAAATAGTGTGCATCTAATTCCGTCAATAGGCAGTGTGTGTATCGAATTCCCTCTATGGACATTGTGTGTATCTATTTCCATCTTTAGACATTGTGTATCTATTTCCATCTATACACCGTGTGTATCTAATTCCATATATAGACATCGTGTGTATCTATTTCCATCTATAGACAGTGTGTATCTAATTCCATATATAGACATCGTGTGTATCTATTTCCATCTATAGACAGTGTGTATCTAATTCCATATATAGACATTGTCTATCTATTTCCATATAAAGATATTGTGTATCTATTTCCATCTATACACCGTGTGTATCTAATTCCATATATAGACATCGTGTGTATCTATTTCCATCTATAGACAGTGTGTATCTAATTCCATATATAGACATTGTGTATCTATTTCCATATAAAGATATTGTGTATCTATTTCCATCTATACACCGTGTGTATCTAATTCCATATATAGACATCGTGTGTATCTATTTCCATCTATAGACAGTGTGTATCTAATTCCATATATAGACATTGTGTATCTATTTCCATATAAAGATATTGTGTATCTATTTCCATCTATACACCGTGTGTATCTAATTCCATATATAGACATCGTGTGTATCTATTTCCATCTATAGACAGTGTGTGTAGATAATTCCAGCTATATGCAATGTTTGTACTGGCAGCCTGTTGCAGTCCCATGGCTAGCCAGCATCATCCATTTTGGCCTCTGTAATGTGTAGACCAGACAGTGTTCTTCTGTCCATCTGCAGTGTGGGGATGAAATGTGTCTCAGGAGACCTCACACAATATAAGCTAATACGAGAGGTGTGTGTGTGGTAGTACTTCACTAAAGGCTGAACTGTTGATATCATATTCAGCCCATGCTGTTACTCTGTTCGTGTGTGTGTGTGTGTGTGTGTGTGTGTGTGTGTGTGTGTGTGTGTGTGTGTGTGTGTGTGTGTGTGTGTGTGTGTGTGTGTGTGTGTGTGTGTGTGTGTGTGTGTGTGTGTGTGTGTTTGTGTGTGTGTGTGTGTGTGTGTGTGTGTGTGCGTGTGTGTGTGTGTGTCCATCACCGCATGTTGTGTACCCAGTGGTAAACAAGTCCAGTAGTGTGCTGGCTCCTTCTCCTCTGACGCCAATGTGTGTGTGGCTTCTGGTCCTCTGACTTTGACGTGTTTGTTGCCAGCTACCCCTCTGATGCTGGTGTGAGTTGGCATATGTCACACTCTAAGGTCAGGTGATCTCTGTGCGGTCAGTGATCTCATTGGCCGAAGAGTAACTATATCCCGTGGCAACCTCACAGGTGGATCCGTCAGACCAATCACATGCCCCAGCTGTTCTCAGCGTCGCTTGATCTTGTGTGTTTGTGTGAGTCCTGTTTGTGTTTGTGTGTCCTGTGTGTGTGAATGTGTGTGTGACTCTATGTGTGTGTGTATCCTGTGTGTATCGTGCGTGTGTGTGTATTAGGTATGAAATTATTTCACTATTCAAATAATATCACGATTTTCCCTTGGATATCTGGATAGTCGAAATATGTGTTTTAAATATGATTTTATACTGTATATAAATGTACAGTACCAGTCAAAAGTTTGGAACCACATACTAATTTCTTTATTTTTACTATTTTCTACATTGTAGAATAATAGTTAAGACATCAAAACTATAAAAGAACACATATGGAAGTAACCAAAAAAGATTTAAACAAATCAAAATATACTTTATATTTGAGATTCTTCAAAGTAGCCACCCTTTGTGTTCAGCACACTCTTGGCATTCTCTCAACCAGCTTCCCCTGGAATGCTTTTCACCGACAAATAAATGCTTCAGAGTTTGGTTGAAAGTGTGCGTGTGTGTGTGTGTGTGAGAGTGTGTGTGTGTGTGTGTGTGCATATCTGGCAGCATGTCTCCCTCTTTTCCATGTTTTGGGGGATATTTGTCTTTGTTCTTGTCCATGCTCATTATATGAGGCCTGGGAGACTGTGTGTGTTTGAGTCAAGGGCACATTTTCCGACGACTACAAAAGGACCCCCCCATCTGTCCAATGGGATCCAAGCCAGTCTACGGGGTAGGAACTCTGAGTCTGCCCCCAGCGATAGATTGTGTCTGGATTTGAATACGGTGTTTGTGTGTGTGGATTTGGACCTTTTCATATTGAATGTGTTTTGTGGGTATAGGATAAGTTGTTGATGTGTCTGTGGCCTTGGAGTTGTGTCAGTATGGAATGTATCTGTGGCCTTGGAGTTGTGTCAGTATGGAATGTATCTGTGGCCTTGGAGTTGTGGCCTTGGAGCTGTGTCAGTATGGAATGTATCTGTGGCCTTGGAGTTGTGTCAGTATGGAATGTATCTGTGGCCTTGGAGTTGTGCCAGTATGGAATGTATCTGTGGCCTTGGAGTTGTGTCAGTATGGAATGTATCTGTGGCCTTGGAGTTGTGCCAGTATGGAATGTGTCTGTGGCCTTTGAGTTGTGTCAGTATGGAATATGTCCGTGGCCTTAGAGTTGTGGCCTTGGATCTGTGTCAGTATCAAATCAAATTGATTTATATAGCCCTTCTTACATCAGCTGATATCTCAAAGTGCTGTACAGAAACCCAGCCTAAAACCCCAAATAGCAAGCAATGCAGGTGTAGAAGCACGGTGGCTAGGAACAATTCCATAGAAAGACCAAAACCTAGGAAGAAACCTAGAGAGGAACCAGGCTATGAGGTGTGGCCAGTCCTCTTCTGGCTGTGCCTGGTGGAGATTATAACAGAACATGGCCAAGATGTTCAAATGTTCATAAATGACCAGCATGGTCAAATAATAATAATCACAGTAGTTGTTGAGGGTGCAGCAAGTCAGCACCTCAGGAGTAAATGTCAGTTGGCTTTTCATAGCCGACCATTAAGAGTATCTCTACCACTCCTGCTGTCTCTAGAGAGTTGAAAACAGCAGGTCTGGGACAGGTAGCACGTCCGGTGAACAGGTCAGGATTCCATAGTCGCAGAATGGACTGTGTCTGTGGCCTTGGAGTTGTGTCAGTATGGAATGTATCTGTGGCATTGGAGTTGCGTCAGTACGGAATGTATCTGTGGCCTTGGAGTTGTGTCAGTATGGAATGTATCTGTGGCCTTGAAGTTGTGTCAGTACGGAATGTATCTGTGGCCTTGGAGTTGTGTCAGTATGGAATGTATCTGTGACCTTGGAGTTGTGTCAGTACGGAATGTATCTATGGCCTTGGAGTTGTGTCAGTATGGAATGTATCTGTGGCCTTGGAGTTGTGGCCTTGGAGCTGTGTCAGTATGGAATGTATCTGTGGCCTTGGAGTTGTGTCAGTATGGAATTAATCTGTGGCCTTGGAGTTGTGCCAGTATGGAATGTATCTGTGGCCTTGGAGTTGTGTCAGTATGGAATGTATTTGTGGCCTTGGAGTTGTGCCAGTATGGAATGTATCTGTGGCCTTGGAGTTGTGCCAGTATGGAATGTATCTGTGGCCTTGGAGCTGTGTCAGTATGGAATGTATCTGTGACCTTGGAGCTGTGTCAGTATGGAATGTGTCGATGGTCTTGGAGCTGTGTCAGTTGCCTTGGAGCTGTGTCAGATGATCATAGAGGGTTTGACAGAGAGACTGCGTCTTTGGAGGCTTTAACAGAGACACTGTGATTTTGGAGACGTTGACAGAGAGACTGTGTGTTTAGAGTCTTTGACAGAGAGACTGTGTGTTTAGAGGCTTTGATATAAAGTCTGTGTGTTTAGAGGCTTTGACAGAGAGACTGTGTGTTTAGAGGCCTTGACAGAGAGACTGTGTGTTTAGAGGCTTTGATATAAAGTCTGTGTGTTTTAGAGGCCTTGACAGAGAGACTGTGTGTTTAGAGGCTTTGATATAAAGTCTGTGTGTTTAGAGGCCTTGACAGAGAGACTGTGTGTTTAAAGGCTTTGACAGAGGGACTGTGTGTTTAGAGGCCTTGACAGAGAGACTGTGTGTTTAGAGGCCTTGACAGAGAGACTTTGTGTTTAAAGGCTTTGACAGAGAGACTGTGTGTCTAGAGGCATTGACAGAGAGACTGTGTGTTTAGAGGCTTTGATATAAAGTCTGTGTATTTAGAGGCTTTGACAGAGGGACTGTGTGTTTAGAGGCCTTGACAGAGAGACTGTGTGTTTAAAGGCTTTGACAGAGAGACTGTGTGTTTAGAGGCCTTGGCAGAGAGACTGTGTGTTTAGAGGCTTTGACACAGAGCCTGTGTGTTTAGAGGATTTGACAGAGAGACTGTGTGTTTAGAGACCTAATAGTAATATGCTACATGTTGAAAGTCAGAGTTACAGTCTTCAAGTTAATAAACTCTACACCGAACATACACACACGCACACATACACAAGGGTACCTGTAGTCCTTACTCGTGGTTGATGCTAGCATTTCCTACTCTCTATGGTATAACGCCTGATAAACAATATGTCATTATACCAACACTGTGTTCTCTGGAGATACTTCTATAAGACTATCTGCACAGGCTGCTATGCCAGTTGACCTTGGTTGCTATGTTTGCCGTTAGGGCTACGCTGAGGTGTCAGTGTGTGTGTGTGTGTGTGTTTGTGTGTCAGTGAGGTGTCAGTGTGTGTGTGTGTTTGTGTGTCAGTGAGGTGTCAGTGTGTGTGTGTGTTTGTGTGTCAGTGAGGTGTCAGGGTACGCTGAGGTGTCAGTGTATTTGTCTCCTAGGCGCAATCAGCTAGTGTGTGTGTGTGGGTGTGTGTGTTTGTGCGTAATTATGATTAATACCCTTGTTTTGAAAGTCAACAGTGTGTGTGTGTGTGTGTGTGTGTGTGTGTGTGTGTGTGTGTGTGTGTGTGTGTGTGTGTGTGTGTGTGTGCGCGTTGGTCTGTATGAGCATCATTGCCTTCCATGCCTCGTACCCTCCTTGCTGACTAACTGTCATGGTAGTGATGGCTGTTTACTGTTCTGAAACCTGATGCCTTGTCCCTATGGCGTGTGTGTGTGACTGGGTGCACATGCGAGTGTGTGTGTGTGTGGGGGGGGGGTCTGCCTGTGTGGATTGACTTTGTTTCTTCCGTTCGCCTTGAGATGTCTCTGTGTTGTGTTCCAGATACAACCAGATGTCTGTAGTAACAACTTTGATTTAAATAACAACAATTAGTGTTTGGCTTTAAACCTCCTTTAATTGGCTGTTTTTCTTCACCTTTCAGTTAAAAACTGTCCTGTCTCAAAGCAGAAGCACATGTTTTGTGGATTGATGTGGAAAAATGTGTCTAATTGGGTTTTTGGTGTTAGTTATAAACTCCTGGGTGAAAGGTCTGTCTTCTGTCTGTCAGTTCTGGGAAAACAAGTTTAAAATGTCCTGTAAAACAGTCATGAAACACACAGTTGTTAAATTTTCATCGGTAGATCAGGAGAGCTCTCCAAAATGATCCTACAACCACCTTCATCAATTCCTGTCTATGTTTTTGTTTTTGTGGTTTGTGTGTGCGTGTGTTTGTGTCTATGTGAATGATGCTGCATAAATTACAGCTACACAATGTTGACTTCAGCACTTCTATACTTTGATGTGTGTGTGTGTATATATAAGTTATTCCCTCTCTTAGAAACGCACCCTATATCGCACAAAGCCAACTAAGAAACTCCCCCCTCTTTCCCCTCTTTCCACTGGGATTCTCTGCCTCTAACCCTATTACGGGGGCTGAGTCACTGGCTTGCTGGGGCTCTCTCATGCCGTCCCTGGAGGGGGTGCGTCACCTGAGTGGGTTGATTCACTGTTGTGGTCATCCTGTCTGGGTTGGCGCCCCCCCCTTGGGTTGTGCCGTGGCGGAGATCTTTGTGGGCTATACTCAGCCTTGTCTCAGGATGGTAAGTTGGTGGTTGAAGATATCCCTCTAGTGGTGTGGGGGCTGTGCTTTGGCAAAGTGGGTGGGGTTATATCCTTCCTGTTTGGCCCTGACCGGGGGTGTCCTCGGATGGGGCCACAGTGTCTCCTGACCCCTCCTGTCTCAGCCTCCAGTATTTATGCTGCAGTAGTTTATGTGTCGGGGGCTGGGGTCAGTTTGTTATATCTGGAGTACTTCTCCTGTCCTATTCGGTGTCCCGTGTGAATCTAAGTGTGCGTTCTCTAATTCTCTCCTTCTCTCTTTCTTTCTCTCTCTCGGAGGACCTGAGCCCTAGGACCATGCCCCAGGACTACCTGACATGATGACTCCTTGCTGTCCCCAGTCCACCTGGCCATGCTGCTGCTCCAGTTTCAACTTCCACCTGACTGTGCTGCTGCTCCAGTTTCAACTGTTCTGCCTTATTATTATTCGACCATGCTGGTCATTTATGAACATTTGAACATCTTGGCCATGTTCTGTTATAATCTCCACCCGGCACAGCCAGAAGAGGACTGGCCACCCCACATAGCCTGGTTCCTCTCTAGGTTTCTTCCTAGGTATTGGCCTTTCTAGGGAGTTTTTCCTAGCCACCGTGCTTCTACACCTGCATTGCTTGCTGTTTGGGGTTTTAGGCTGGGTTTCTGTACAGCACTTTGAGATATCAGCTGATGTACGAAGGGCTATATAAATACATTTGATTTGATTTGATTTGATTTGAAGAAAACCTACTGGTTTGATAGTCTTTTTAAATCAGAGGAGATTTCCAAGATCATATTTACAATTAACCAACAGTGAAGACCCCCAGGGAACACACAAACACACACACACAGGTTGTCCATTAATATATATTTTTTCCATTACAGTTATCTGAGCTCAACATTAATCATGAATTCTCTTTCCTTTCTAATTCTCTCTCTCCCTCTGACTCAGTTATTAAGACCCAAACTTTATTTGACTGATCCACCTTTCTCCTCCATTCCCCACAAACTGAGGCTTCAATCACAACATTGGAGATATGCTGCATGGGACCTTTGACAAATGGAAGGTCTCCCAACTAAAGTTCTTGTTTTGGGGAACCAGGCAAACTTCTGTCAAAAGTAGCTGCTTCCAGATTGAGGAAAAAGAGCAAGGTTTCAGTGTGATAAATGGTTCAACAAAGACTCTGTTTTCCCTCAAGTCATCATATTGTAAATGATGGATACATGATGGGGATGTTCTCTCTTTGAACACCCTAAGAGACACCCTGAGAGCCTAACAGAATGCTCAGAGAGAGGTGACCACAACTGTGATTGATGGGCTTAGATGACTCCAATGTTAGTGTAAACTCCCCTAAATTGGACTGTTTTTTTAATTTCACCTTTATTTAACCAGGTAGGCTAGTTGAGAACAAGTTCTCATTTGCAACTGCGACCTGGCCAAGATAAAGCATAGCAGTGTGAACAGACAACACAGAGTTACACATGGAGTAAACAATTAACAAGTCAATAACACAGTAGAAAAAAAAGAGAGTCTATATACATTGTGTGCAAAAGGCATGAGGAGGTAGGCGAATGATTACAATTTTGCAAATTAACACTGGAGTGATAAATGATCAGACGGTCATGTACAGGTAGAGATATTGGTGTGCAAAAGAGCAGAAAAGTAAATAAATAAAAACAGTATGGGATGAGGTAGGTAAAAATGGGTGGGCTATTTACCGATAGACTATGTACAGCTGCAGCGATCGGTTAGCTGCTCAGATAGCAGATGTTTGAAGTTGGTGAGGGAGATAAAAGTCTCCAACTTCAGCGATTTTTGCAATTCGTTCCAGTCACAGGCAGCAGAGAACTGGAACAAAAGGCGGCCAAATGAGGTGTTGGCTTTAGGGATGATCAGTGAGATACACCTGCTGGAGAGCGTGCTACGGATGGGTGTTGCCATCGTGACCAGTGAACTGAGATAAGGCGGAGCTTTACCTAGCATGGACTTGTAGATGACCTGGAGCCAGTGGGTCTGGCGACGAATATGTAGCGAGGGCCAGCCGACTAGAGCATACAAGTCGCAGTGGTGGGTGGTATAAGGTGCTTTAGTGACAAAACGGATGGCACTGTGATAAACTGCATCCAGTTTCCTGAGTAGAGTGTTGGAAGCAATTTTGTAGATGACATCGCCGAAGTCGAGGATCGGTAGGATAGTCAGTTTTACTAGGGTAAGTTTGGCGGCGTGAGTGAAGGAGGCTTTGTTGCGGAATAGAAAGCCGACTCTTGATTTGATTTTCGATTGGAGAGTTTACAGTTTAGCCAGACACCTAGGTACTTATAGACGTCCACATATTCTAGGTCGGAACCATCCAGGGTGGTGATGCTGGTCAGGCGTGCGGGTGCAGGCAGCGAACGGTTGAAAAGCATGCATTTGGTTTTACTAGCGTTTAAGAGCAGTTGGAGGCCACGGAAGGAGTGCTGTATGGCATTGAAGCTCGTTTGGAGGTTAGATAGCACAATGTCCAAGGACGGGCCGGAAGTATATAGAATGGTGTCGTCTGCGTAGAGGTGGATCAGGGAATCGCCCGCAGCAAGAGCAACATCATTGATATATACAGAGAAAAGGGTCGGCCTGAGGATTGAACCCTGTGGCAGCCCCATAGAGACTGCCAGAGGACCGGACAGCATGCCCTCCGATTTGACACACTGAACTCTGTCTGCAAAGTAATTGGCGAACCAGGCAAGGCAGTCATCCGAAAAACCGAGGCTACTGAGTCTGCCGATAAGAATATGGTGATTGACAGAGTCGAAAGCCTTGGCAAGGTCGATGAAGACGGCTGCACAGTACTGTCTTTTATCGATGGCGGTTATGATATCGTTTAGAACCTTGAGCGTGGCTGAGGTGCACCCGTGACCGGCTCGGAAACCAGATTGCACAGCGGAGACGGTACGGTGGGATTCGAGATGGTCAGTGACTTGTTTGTTGACTTGGCTTTCGAAGACTTTAGATAGGCAGGGCAGGATGGATATAGGTCTGTAACAGTTTGGGTCCAGGGTGTCTCCAACCTTTGAAGAGGGGGATGACTGCAGCAGCTTTCCAATCCTTGGGGATCTCAGACGATATGAAAGAGAGGTTGAAAAGGCTGGTAATAGGGGTTGCGACAATGGCGGCGGATAGTTTTAGAAATAGAGGGTCCAGATTGTCTAGCCCAGCTGATTTGTACGGGTCCAGGTTTTGCAGCTCATTCAGAACATCTGCTATCTGGATTTGGGTAAAGGAGAACCTGGAGAGGTTTGGGCGAGTAGCTGCGGGGGGGGGCGGAGCTGTTGGCAGAGGTTGGATTAGCCAGGCGGAAGGCATGGCCAGCTGTTGAGAAATGCTTGTTGAAGTTTTCGATAATCATGGATTTATCGGTGGTGACCGTGTTACCTAGCCTCAGTGCAGTGGGCAGCTGGGAGGAGGTGCTCTTGTTCTCCATGGACTTCACAGTGTCCCAGAACTTTTTGGAGTTGGAGCTACAGGATGCAAACTTCTGCCTGAAGAAGCTGGCCTTAGCTTTCCTGACTGACTGCGTGTATTGGTTCCTGACTTCCCTGAACAGTTGCATATCGCGGGGACTATTCGATGCTATTGCAGTCCGCCACAGGATATTTTTGTGCTGGTCGAGGGCAGTCAGGTCTGGAGTGAACCAAGGGCTATATATGTTCTTAGTTCTGCATTTTTTGAACGGAGCATGCTTCTCTAAAATGGTGAGGAAGTTACTTTTAAAGAATGACCAGGCATCCTCAACTGACAGGATGAGGTCAATGTCCTTCCAGGATACCCGGGCCAGGTCGATTAGAAAGGCCTGCTCACAGAAGTGTTTTAGGGAGCGTTTGCCAGTGATGAGGGGTGGTCGTTTGACTGCGGCTCCGTAGCGGATACAGGCAATGAGGCAGTGATCGCTGAGATCCTGGTTGAAGACAGAGGAGGTGTATTTGGAGGGCCAGTTGGTCAGGATGACGTCTATGAGGGTGCCCTTGTTTACAGATTTAGGGTTGTACCTGGTGGGTTCCTTGATGATTTGTGTGAGATTGAGGGCATCTAGCTTAGATTGTAGGACTAGCGGGGTGTTAAGCATATCCCAGTTTAGGTCACCTAACAGAACAAACTCTGAAGCTAGATGGGGGGCGATCAATTCACAAATGGTGTCCAGGGCACACCTGGGAGCTGAGGGGGTTCGGTAGCAGGCGGCAACAGTGAGAGACTTATTTCTGGAGAGAGTAATTTTCAAAATTAGTAGTTCGAACTGTTTGAACTGTGTTCTTATCAGGTTACTGTTTTGCTGACCTGGGGAGACAAGATCTGTTTATATGTCTTGTTAAAATGTCTGTGTGTGATGATAGTGCTGTGCGTGTGCGTGCGTTTGTGAGCTGCTGGTGTGCTCTTTCACAGTTTGGCAGAGAGGATAGGAGTGGTGATATGATATAGGCTTGTGGGTTAACACTATAACTGATAAAGCAGTCATTTTGACTGCTCATTAATGTATTTATTTTTTAAGTCCGTTAATGACTTTTCCTAAAAAAGTATATTTAACACACTGCCTTTGTTAGAATCTTAATATCACAAATAGAACTGGAGTTGTAACCAGTTTTAGGAGGTCATGTCATTTTTTGAATGTAATTTCCCCTGTTGCCCCTCCTTCTCGCAACAGTGAGGCCTGCTCCGCTCCTTCTACCCACAGTAGGGCCTGCTCCGCTCCTTCTCCCCACAGTAGGGCCTGCTTCTCTCATTCTCCTACACTAGGGCCTGCTCCGCTCCTTCTCCCCACAGTAGGGCCTGCTCCTCTCATTCTCCCTACACTAGGGCCTGCTCCGCTCCTTCTCCCCACAGTAGGACCTGCTCCACTCATTCCCCCGACAGTAGGGTCTGCTCTGCTCCTTCTCCCTACACTAGGGCCTGCTCCGCTCCTTCTCCCCACAGTAGGGCCTGCTCTTCTCATGCTCCCTACACTAGGGCCTGCTCCGCTCCTTCTCCCCACAGTAGGGCCTGCTCCACTCATTCCCCCGACAGTAGGGTCTGCTCTGCTCCTTCTCCTGACAGTAGGGCCTGATCCGCTCATTCTCCCCACAGTAGGGCCTTCTCCGCTCATTCTCGTGACAGTAGGGCCTGCTCCGCTCATTCTCCTGACAGTCAGGCCTGCTCCGCTCATTCTCCTGACAGTAGGGCCTGCTCCGCTCATTCTCCTGACAGTAGGGCCTTCTCCGCTCATCCTCCTGACAGTAGGGCCTGCTCCGCTCATTCTCCTGACAGTAGGGCCTGCTCCGCTCATTCTCCTGAGAGTAGAGCCTGCTCCGCTCATTCTCCTGACAGTAGGGCCTGCTCCGCTCATTCTCCCGACAGTAGGGCCTGCTCCGCTCATTCTCCTGACAGTAGGGCCTGCTCCGCTCATTCTCCTGACAGTAGGGCTTGCTCCGCTCAATCTCCTGACAGTAGGGCCTGCTCCGCTCATTCTCCCGACAGTAGGGCCTGCTCCTGTCATTCTCCTGACAGTAGGGCCTGCTCCGCTCATTCTCCCGACAGTAGGGCCTGCTCCGCTCATTCTCCTGACAGTAGGGCCTGCTCTGCTCATTCTCCCGACATTGGAATGTGCAGTGCCCAGTTGATAATCACCCTGATAATTGCCTCGAAACTGAAACCTAAACTATAGTGAAACATATACCACAGATATAACAACAGATTAAATAAATGAAGTAAAGTATGATGGGGGAGAATGGCTGAGTTGATGAGCGAGGGGAAGCGAAAGATGCACAACTGCGTAATCACCGATTGTGAATGAAGAACAGGGTGGGCCATTCTCTTGTATGGATCTATTCTAATTATAATCTCTAAATGGGAGGAACCCTATATCAGTCCACCAAATCCAAGCAGTTTTATCAGTCTAATCTGGCCTACTTGAAGTACACAGTGAGAGCGTGTGTAATTTACAATGGGAAGAAAACAAACACAAATAGACGTACATGGTGCGTTAGCACAGCTACAAGATCTGAATGAAAATGACTTAGATGGCGGGAAAGAAATGAATCATGAAATCTTCTTCTGATTCTGAGCCTCAGCCTGAACCTACTCCTCCGAGGCCGGACTGCAAAAGAAGACAAGAACGGTGCTCACTGAGCAAGCTGGTGACAATGCTACGGGCTGATTATCAGCACCAAATGTCATCACTGAGAGAGCAGGCCCTACATCTCAAGCCAAAAATAACATCAGCAACGCACTCACCAGCTTTCGTGATTTATGTGACATGGACATCAGGTACTGTACTGGGGATGAGACTCACAGGAATTCAGGAGACACTGCCTGGGATCGGTCTGTTTAATCCTGCATGCCCGTATAGCATTCCGTGGAAAGAGCATGTATATGGAGAGATAATGGTTAGACATGTATAGGATACTGTTCTTGGGGGAAACCATGTCACAGGATGGCTTCATAAAGATCATGCGTTACCTCCGTTTTGATGACAAAGAAAAGAGAATGCAACGCCTGGAAACAAATTCACCATGGTGTCCTACACCTGGAAACAGACAAATTCACCATGGTATCTGATGCTAGGAAACAGACAAATTCATCATGGTGTCCTACACCCGGAAACAGACAAATTCACCATGGTATCTGATGCTTGGAAACAGACAAATTCATCATGGTGTCCTACACCTGGTAACAGACAAATTCACCATGGTATCTGATGCTTGGAAACAGACAAATTCACCATGATGTCATACACCTGGAAACAGACAAATTCACCATGGTGTCCCACACCTGGAAACAGACAAATTCACCATGGTATCTGATGCTAGGAAACAGACAAATTCATCATGGTGTCCTACACCCGGAAACAGACAAATTCACCATGGTATCTGATGCTTGGAAACAGACAAATTCATCATGGTGTCCTACACCTGGTAACAGACAAATTCACCATGGTATCTGATGCTTGGAAACAGACAAATTCACCATGATGTCATACACCTGGAAACAGACAGATTCACCATGGTATCTAATGCTTGGAAACAGACATTCAACACAGGGTCCGACGCCTAGAAACAGAACAGGGCCAAGATGTTCAAATGTTCATAAATGACCAGCATAGTCTAATAATAATAATCACAGTGGTTGTCGAGGGTGCAGCAAGTCAGCACCTCAGGAGTAAATGTCAGTTGGCTTTCCATAGCCGATCATTAAGAGTATCTCTTACTACACATGGAAACAGGCAGGTTCACCATGGAGTCATAGACCTGGAAACAGACAAATTCACCATGGTGTCCAAGACATGGAAAAAGACAAAATCACCATGGTGTGTGATGTTGGAAAACAGATAAATTCCTAATGGTGTCAGATGCCTGGAAAGAGACAAATTTACCATGGTGTCCTACACCTGGTAACAGACAAATTCACCATGGTATCTGATGCTTGGAAACAGACAAATTCACCATGATGTCATACACCTGGAAACAGACAAATTCACCATGGTATCTAATGCTTGGAAACAGACATTCAACACAGGGTCCGACACCTAGAAACAGAACAGGGCCAAGATGTTCAAATGTTCATAAATGACCAGCATAGTCTAATAATAATAATCACAGTGGTTGTCGAGGGTGCAGCAAGTCAGCACCTCAGGAGTAAATGTCAGTTGGCTTTCCATAGCCGATCATTAAGAGTATCTCTTACTACACATGGAAACAGGCAGGTTCACCATGGAGTCATAGACCTGGAAACAGACAAATTCACCATGGTGTCCAAGACATGGAAAAAGACAAAATCACCATGGTGTGTGATGTTGGAAAACAGATAAATTCCTAATGGTGTCAGATGCCTGGAAAGAGACAAATTTACCATGGTGTCCTACACCTGGAAACAGAAAAATTCACCATGATATCTGATGCTTGGTAAACAGACAAACTCCCCATGATGTCCTACACCTGGAAACAGACAAATTCACAACCGTGTCTGACACATGGAAACAGTCTAATTTACCATGTTGTCTGACACCAGGAAACAGACATTTTCACCATGGTGTCTGACGTTTGGAAGATGTTTGAACAAAACAGCATTGCCTGTTACAAGCAAGGAAAGAACATCACTGTTGATGAACATTGTTTCCAACAAAAGCTGGTTGTGGCTGAGCCAGTGTCGGAGAATATGGTGATGAGGCTTGTGGAACCTTGCTTTGGTAAGGGGAGATATGTCACTATGGACAATTTCTTAACTTAACTGTCATTGGCGGACAAGTATCTTGCAAATTAAAAACGGTCTGGCTGGCACCATGAACAAAGCGGGTCGGGAGCGCCCTCCCTCTGTGCAAAATAAGGCATCTGCACTAAAAATGCAAGTCAAAAAACAACGTTTATGTCATGCGCACCGTTCAACTGACAGTAGTCATTGATGGGGACACAATAACAAAAACAGGACAGTAAAAGCTTGAAACAATGCCTAAAGACTGGCCACATGTAGAGGAATCCATAGAGACCGCGATCTGGGTCCTAAGTTTTTGTATGGTGGATAGGCTTTCAATGGAAAAACAGCCTTTCAAAATAATAGTACTTCCTGGTTGGATTTTCCTCTGGTTTTTGCCTGCCATATCAGTTATGTTATACTCACAGACATTATTTTAAACAGTAATGGAAAATTTAGAGTGTTTTCTATCCAAACATACTAATTATATGCGTATCCTATCTTCTGGGCCTGAGTAGCAGGCAGTTTAATTTGGGCACACTTTTCATCCAAAATTCCGAATGCTGCCCACCACCCTAGTGAAATTAAACTCAGTTTTTCCTGACATTTCAAATTCCCAGTTTTAGGTCAGTTAGGATCAACACTTTATTTTAAGAATGTGAAATGTCAGAATAAGAGTAGAGAGAATGATTGATTTCAGCTTTTATTTATTTCATCACATCACATTTCATTTACATGTACAATTAGTATTTGGTAGCATTGCCTTTAAATTGTTTAACTTGGGTCAAACGTTTCAGAGAGCCTTTCACAAGCTTCCCACAATATGTTTTGGCCCATTCCTCTTGACAGATCTGGTGTAACTGAATCAGAATTGTAGGCCTCCTTGCTCGCACACACTTTTTCAGTTCTTCCCACAAATCATCTATAGGATTGAGGTCAGGGCTTTGTGATTTCCACTCCAATGTCTTGACCTTGTTGTCCTTAAGCCCTTTTTGCCACAACTTTGGAAGTATGCTTGGTCATTGTCCATTTGGAAGACCCATTTGCGACCAAGCTTTAACTTCCTGACTGATGTCCTGAGATGTTGCTTCAATATATCCACGTAATTTTATTGCCTCATGATGCCCTCTATTTTGTGAAGTGCACCAGTCTCTCCTGCAGCAAAGCACCACCACAACATGATGCTGCCACCCCTGTGCTTCATGGTTGGGATGTCCCTCCAAACAAGACAATGGTCATTGTGGCCAAACAGTTATATATATTTTTTTATCAGACCAGAGGACATTTCTCAGAAAAGTACAATCTTTGTCCCCATGTGCAGTTTTAAACCATAGTCTGGCTATTTTATGATGGTTTTGGAGCAGTGGCTTCTTCCTTACTGATTGGCCTTTCAGGTTATTTCAAAACGACAGAAATCCCATCATTAAAATTCCTCAAACATACAAGTATTTCACATCATTTTAAATATACACTTCTTGTTAATCCCACCACAGTGTCTGATTTCAAATAGGCTTTACGGCGAAAGCACCACAATCGATTATGTTAGGTCAGAGCCAAGTCACAGAAAAACACAGCCATTTTTCCAGCCAAAGTGAAGAGTCACAAAACTCAGAAATGGAGATAGAATTAATCACTAACCTTTGATGATCTTCATCAGATGACACTCATAGGACTTCATGTTACACAATACATGTACAGTGGGGAGAACAAGTATTTGATACACTGCCGATTTTGCAGGTTTTCCCACTTACAAAGCATGTAGAGGTCTGTAATTTTTATCATAGGTACACTTCAACTGTGAGAGACGGAATCTAAAACAAACATCCAGAAAATCACATTGTATGATTTTTAAGTAATTCATTTGCATTTTATTGCATGACATCAGTATTTGATACATCAGAAAAGCAGAACTTAATATTTGGTACAGAAACCTTTGTTTGCAATTACAGAGGTCATACGTGTCCTGTAGTTCTAAGTGTCCTGTAGTTCTAGGCCACTCCAGGACCTTGAGATGCTTCTTACGGAGCCACTCCTTAGTTGCCCTGGCTGTGTGTTTCAGGTCATTGTCATGCTGGAAGACCCAGCCACGACCCATCTTCAATGCTCTTACTAAGGGAAGGAGGTTGTTGGCCAAGATCTCGCAATACATGTCCCCATCCATCCTCCCCTCAAAACGGTGCAGTCGTCCTGTCCCCTTTGCAGAAAAGCATCCCCAAAGAATGATGTTTCCACCTGCATGCTTCAAGGTTGGGATGGTGTTCTTGGGGTTGTACTCATCCTTCTTCTTCCTCAAAACACGGCGAGTGGAGTTTAGACCAAAAAGCTCTATTTTTGTCCCATCAGACCACATGAACTTCTCCCATTCCTCCTCTGGATCATCCAGATGGTCATTGGCAAACTTCATGCGCTGCCTTGAGCAAGGGGACCTTGTATGTGCTGCAGGATTTTAATCCATGACGGCGTAATGTGTTATTAATGGTTTTCTTTGAGACTATGGTCCCAGCTCTCTTCAGGTCATTGACCAGGTCCTGCAGTGTAGTTCTGGGCTGATCCCTCACCTTCCTCATGATCATTGATGCCCCACGAGGTGAGATCTTGCATGGAGCCCCAGACCGAGGGTGATTGACCTTCATCTTGAACTTCTTCCAATTTCTAATAATTGCACCAACAGTTGTTGCCTTCTCACCAAGCTGCTTGCCTATTGTCCTGTAGCCCATCCCAGCCTTGTGCAGGTCAACAATTGTATCCCTGATGTCCTTACACAGCTCTCTGGTCTTGGCCATTGTGGAGAGGTTGGAGTTTGTTTGATTGAGTGTGTGGACAGGTGTCTTAAATACAGGTAACGAGTTCAAACAGGTGCAGTTAATACAGGTAATGAGTGGAGAACAGGAGGACTTCTCAAAGAAAAACCAACAGGTCTGTGAAAGCCGGAATTCTTACTGGTTGGTAGGTGATCAAATACTTATGTCATGCAATAAAATGCAAATTAATTACTTAAAAATCATACAATGTGATTTTCTGGATTTTTTAAAAGATTCCGTCTCTCGCAGTTGAAGTGTACCTATGATAAAAATGACAGACCTCTACATGCTTTGTAAGTAGGAAAACCTGCAAAATCGGCAGTGTATCAAATACTTGTTATCCCCACTGTATGTTTTGTTCGATAAAGTTGTATAAAAAAATCTCAGTATACTTTGGCGCGTAATATTCAGTTGTTCCAAAAACATCCGGTGATTTTTGAAGAGAGCCACATCAATTTACAGAAATACTCATTATAAATGTTGATGAAAACACAAGTGTTATACATGGAACTTTAGATACACTTCTCCTTAAACTTCTTAGAGATAGGGGGCAGCATTTCCACTTTTGGATAAATAGCGTGCACAATTTCAACTTCCTGCTACTCATGCCAGGAATATATATTATATGCATATGATTAGTAGGTGTGGATAGAAAACACTCTGAAGTTTCTAAAACTGTTTCAATCATGCCTGTGACTATAACAGAACGTATGTAGCAGGCAAAACCCCAAGGAAATACTGTTCAGAATTATTTTATTTTTTTCCTCTGACCGTTCCCTCAGTTGTCTTTGCCAAGGGAAATTTGATAGCGACCATTTTACAGTTCCTACAACTTCCACAGGATGTCACCAGTCTTTGGAATTGGGTTGAAGTTAATCATTGGTGAAACGAAGAAGATGCACATCCTGGAACAACGTTACACTGTTGATAGTTACGCAAGAGGGAAAATGGTGCATGTTTGTTTACTTGCTCTATTGAATACAGATTGCCCTGTCTACAATTTGATCGATTATTAACATTTAAAAATACCTAAAGTTGTATTACAAAAGTAGTTTGAATTATTTTGGCAAAGTTTATAGGCAACTTTTGCAATGTTTTGTAGTGACGTTGTGTTCTGGAAAGCTGTTATTTCCGGATCAAACCTGCTTTATAAATAGACATTTTGGGTATACATGGACGGAATTAATCAGAAAAAAAGGACCAATTGTGATGTTTATGGGACATATTGGAGTGCCAACAAAGAAGCTCGTCAAAGGTAATGCATGTTTTATATTTTATTTCAGCGTTTTGTGTAGCGCCTGCTACGCTAGTTCTTTTGTTTACAACTGGTTCAGGTGGTTCAGGTGGGTGCATGCTATCAGATAATAGCTTCTCATGCTTTCGCCGAAAAGCATTTTAAAAATATGACATGTTGGCTGGATTCATAACGAGTATAGCTTTAATTGAGTACCCTGCATGTGTGATTTAATGAAAGTTTGAGTTTTATAGCGTTTTATTTGAATTTGGCACTCTGCATTTCCCGAGGCTATTGGCCACTTGAGATGCTAGCGTCTCACTATCCCCAAGAGGTTGCAACAGCTGTGTCAGATTTCACAAAAGCTTTACGGAAAAAGCAAACCATGCAATAATCTGAGTACGGCGCTCAGAGCCCAAACAAGCCATATTGTGCAGTCAACAGAAGTCAGAAATAACATTAAAAATATTCACTTACCTTTGATGATCTTCATCAGATTACACTCCCATGTTTGTTTTGTTTGTTTTGTTTGATAATGTCCATCATTTATGTCCAAATTCCTCCTTGTCGTTAGCGCATTCAGCCCAGTAATCCAACTTCATGATGCACGAGCAGACGAAAAGTCCAAAACAGTCTGTAGAAACATGTCAAACGAAGTATAGAATCAATCTTTAGGATGATTTTAACATTAATCTTCAATAATGTTCCAACCGGAGAATTCCTTTGTCTGTAGAATTGCGATGGAACAGAGCTCGCTCTCACGTGAATGAGCATCACGAGATCAAGGCATTCTGGCAGACCTCTGACTCATTCCCCTCTCATTCACCCCCACCTCACAGTAGAAGCATCAAACAAGGTTCTAAAGACTGTTGACATCTAGTGGAAGCCTTAGGAAGTGCAATATGACCAATATCCCACTGTATCTTCAATAGGCAATGAGTTGAAAAACGACCAACCTCAGATTTCCCACTTCCTGGTGGATTGTTTCTCAGGTTGTTGCCTGCCATATGAGTTCTGTTATACTCACAGATATCATTCAAACAGTTTTAGAAACTTCAGAGTGTTTTCTATCCAAATATATTCATAATATGCTTATATTAGCAATTGGGACTGAGTAGCAGGCAGTTTACTCTGGGCACCTCTGGGCACCTTATTCATCCAAGCTACTCAATACTGCCCCAAGCTATAAGAAGTTAAAGGCACAATCAACTTAGTGTATGTAAACTTGTGACCCACTGGAATTGTGATACAGTGAATTGTAAGTAAAATAATCTGTCTGTAAACAATTGTTGGAAAAATGACTTGTGTTATGCACAAAGTAGATTTCCTTACTGACTTGCCAAAACTATAATTTGTCATCAAGAAATTTGTGGAGTGGTTGAAAAACGAGTTTTAATGACTCCAACCGAAGTGTATGTAAACTTCCGACTTCAACTGTATGTCAATATTACATACATCGCCATATAGATCAACTTATGCAATGCATTATGCTCTTCTGAATTAGATGTGTTGTTGATTCTACTATGTTCTGTTCCATAGGTTGGTGTGGATGTTTTGGATCAGATGGCACGGCTATACTCTGTGAAAGGAGGCACCCTCCCGCCACTGACCTGCCGCTGTGTTCCACAACATGCTTTACTTGGCTGCAGAGCTCACATGTTGTACAAGCAGTGTTTGAACAACACCATTCCCAGGAGAGACTTCATCATGAGTCTGGCATACGGCTATGAGACAGACATATGAGGGTCAAGGCAGCAGCGGATATTCCATGCAAGCCTTTGCGCGAGACAAATTACACACATTTCCCAGAGAGGAGAGAATGCCAGGTGGCCAGATGCACAAAGAACAGAACCCAAGACAACTGTGTTACCTGCAAGCAACGTGTTTGTGGGAAGTGTGTCAAGCAAGTGAAAGTGGCAAAGATTTGTGTCGACTGTCAGGACAAGGGATAACCGCCAAATGAAATTCCACTGATGCCATTGTGTGAAGCACGCCATGTAAGCACGAGATGACAATAATTGACTAATTTGGACTTATATTCATTATAATGCCATTATTGCTTTTGTGAAGACTTTCACACGTAGCACTTATAATAATGTTTTGGCTACTGTTTTCATCATTTGACCGCACATTTTGCTGACCATGTGTCTTTGTAGTTGGGGTATTTTTTAATTTATTTTTTAATCTGTATAAAGCATATGGTTTCTGTTTCATAGTTATAACAAAGACACTCCACAAGTAAAATGTTTGTGTATTTTTAAATATATCCTACAGTAACATAAATGATTGAAAATGCTATTTTATTTGAAATGGAAGACATGTTTTTATTCTAATGTTACCTAACACCTTCCTGAACACAACCCAATTATTATTTTAGGCAGTAGCATTTATGAAATGTATTAATTACACTCTTAGAATGTTGCAGTCAGAATGACTGCTCGTTAGCTTGAAGGGTGGACACTCGAGGCCCAGCGGTTCTAATGTGGCCATACTCGTACATAGTTTAATTTGCTGTTATAATTTACATAAAGATGTGGAAGTCTTATGTTTCCCCAAGGAACAGCCTTCAAGTAAATGGGAACAATACTAACAGCACTCCGCCCAATCATCACATTATCACCATCTCTTCATCAGAAATGACCTTAACGACCTTTTGGAGGATGTCGAATTGAATGCTAATTAGTCCTGCTGTGATTGGTGAGCAGCCAACCGCCATATTTCTCATTTTAGCTCAGGATTGATCGGTTTGGCCTCTAACAGCCCATTTCAGCTTAAAGATCAGAGACTTAGAAAAATAAAGTCTAACATTTCGAATTTTCTCAATGAGAGATATATTTGTCCCTTGGCAGTCTGTCTGAAATTGTCCAAAGCTTGGTTTAAGAAAGGTTTCAATTCAGTAGCAACAAGGGAAGGAACCTTCAGACATGTCTAAAAAGCAACATTATTAGGTATCTGAACTCCGCTGGAAAAAAGTCCTGGCCCACAACTAAACAACAAATACTGTTTATAAATAAAGTTCATAGAAACATGTCAAACAATGTTGAAATTCAACCCTCAGGTTGTTTTTAGCCTAAATAATCAATAATATTTGTATCTGTCGTTCTGCCCCTGAACAGGCAGTTAACCCACTGTTCCTAGGCCGTCATTGAAAACTTGCCTAGTTAAATAAAGGTAAAATAAAAAAAGGCGCGCTCTCGGGATTGCGCATGAAAAAGCTCTGACACTGTAGGGTCCACTCATTCATACTGGTCTTACTCCCTCATTTTTCAGAATACAAGCCTGAAACAATTCTTAAAGACTGTTGACATCTAGTGGAAGGCATAGGAACTGCAATGTGAGTCCTAAGTCAATGGATACTGTAATGGCATTGAATAGAAAACTACAAAAATAGAAAATAAATCCTACATCCTGGTTGTATTTTTCTCAGGTTTTCGCCTGCCAAATCAGTTCTGTTATACTCACAGACATTATTTTAACAGTTTTGGAAACGGAGTGTTAGAGTGTTTTCTATACAAATCTACCAATTATATGGATATCCTAGCTTCTGGGCCTGAGTAGCACGTCAGTTTACTTTGGGCACGCTTTTTCATCCGGAGGTGAAAATAGTGCCCCCTACCCTAGAGAAACTAGAGGCCGAGGACTTTAATGCAGGCATACATAATCCTCTTAGAGCTACTACCCCCCTATATTTCTCAATTTCTGCCTGAAGACATACCCAAATCAAACTGCCTGTAGCTCAGGCCCAGAACCAAGGATATGCATATTCTTGGTATCATTTGAAAGGAAACACTCTGAATGTAGAAGAATATAACACCATAGATCTGGTAGAAGAAAATACAAGGAAATAAACATACGTTTTCTGTTTTTATTGTTGCTGCATCATCTTTCAACTGAACAAGAACATCCAAACATTCAGATAGGATGATGGGGACAATTTCAGTGAAAAACATAAGAGGGCAACAGTACAAAGTTTCAGAATGAGTGTGCTACATGACATGTATCATGAAGTGACCCAGGTGTCCCACACAAGTAACCCAAATGTACCCAAGTGGCCAAATTGGTGAAGTTATACATTTTGAAGGGAATAACTGTATAGAAAATACCAAAAGGTTATTCTTACACCCCCCCCCCAAAAAATGGAGAAAAAACATGAAAAATAAATAAATACACATTTACAAAATAAAACGTTCAATATTTGGAAGACCCTCAGTCGTCTACACAATATTGTGCTGCTGATGCCGGGTGCCATAGCAGTCTCTTTCTGCTGTAAAGCAGAGGGTCACCAAGCATGTGGTGCAGGTGACTTCATTTTGCAAAGAACACAGCGACGCCTCCATGCTGTGCCCTTTTGACCCTGAGGCACATCCATGCCTGCAGAAATACATTTGGGCAGATGAACACCACTTGTGGCAGGAGCTGGATGAACCAGCTTCAGTGGGGGATAGAAACCTTGGCCATAGGGGCTGCCATTCAGAGTCAGTGTCACTGTGAAAGAAAATGTTCAGTTAGAATAGTTTCACATATGAGCCCTGTATCAACAGGTGTAATAAACAGATATATATAGAGTACAGGGAACATAAGGTTGAATATATTATTATAGACCTGCTAGATCTACTGTCTAATTTATATTATGACATTTCAGCTAGATCTACTGTCTCTATTATATTATGACAGACCAGCTAGATCTACTGTCTTTATTATACTACAACAGACCTGCTGTATCTACTGTCTCCATTTCACTTTGGCCATTGTTGTGGGCCTGCCCTCCCCTCAACAGCCTCAAATAGACTATTTCATTTCACAAATAATATTTTGTATTATTAATTTCAAACAACAGCATTAGCATGAGAAGAACTTACCAGTCCAAAACGATGTCCTCTCCGTTCAAAAAATATTCCTCCATTTAGGAATCGCTAAATGAATCGTCCTCGATCAATTTCTTCTAAAATCTATATATCTAGACTTAGATTTAGCTTTCCCTGACTTAGTAGCCATACTGATTGATATATAAACAGTTTAATATGCGCTTTACAAAAACAATGCTGTGCCCAACATGCGCCTCCTTCCGGTATGAATCGTCAATGGTGAATGAACCTCTTTACGCGGGAGTTTACTCCATGGGTTGGTCTTCCAACACATTAACATTACATATTGTAGTTTACCTCAGCTCATTGGCTATCTAACCAGCTAGATTTGAAGACGATCAGTGGTCATTGGGTTAAAATACAGTCAATCAACGAAACAGCGGTCATATCATTGGTGCACAATGATGTCATTACTTGTTGTCTTCAAATCGGTTTCTTTCAGTCAATACGTCCCGCGAAATGACCCATCAGGTTTGGTTGTGTTATAAACAAACCAGTTGATTGCAATGAAACCAAACATGACTGGAAAAGTCACGTTTTGTGTGTGTATTTACCTCAAATGTGTCGTCAAAAATGGAATGAGACGGAATTCACGATACAAGCGGTTCACAAAGTGTTTCATGTTAGGCTATAAAAATGGATTTTATCAAACAAAAGACCATTCATTGTGTAACATGAGCATTGGGATTGCAAACAGAGGAAGATCGTCAAAGGTAAACAATTTATTTTATTGCAGTTTGTGATTTTGTTACGCCTGTGCTGGTTGAAATAGTTGTTTTTTATGGGGCTCTATCCTCAGATAATCGCATCATATTCTTTCGCAGTAAATCCTTTTTTAAATCTGACAACGCAGTTGGATTAGCAAGATTCTACGCTTTCGAAACATGTGAGACACTTGTATTTTCATGAATGTTTAATATGACTATTTATGTAGCGATCACCGTATGTTGTCGAATTTCATCCAGCTACCGGGTTCTGTGCGCAGAGGTTAAATCTGTTTTACCAAATTTCTAAAAGCATGTCACATGTGCAACCAGAGGGTAAAACACTCTAGACCACCTTTACCCCACACACAGAGACACATAAAAAATTCTCACATGCCCCCCATTCCCCAAATTTGACCATATTTCTTTCCTAAATGATTCCTGCTTACAAGCAAAAACTAAAGCAGGGTATACCAGTGACTCTCTCAATACAGAAGTGGTCAGAAGATGCGGAAGCTACGCTACAGGACAGTTTTGCTAGCACAGACTGGAATATGTTCTGGGATTCATCCAATGGCATTGAGGAGTATACCACCTCAGTCATTGGCTTCGTCAATAAGTGCATCGAGGAGGACCAATGCGCAGCGTGGTAAGTGTCCATATTTAATAGAACAAACTGAACACGACAAAATACAAAAATAACAAAGTGAAATAACAAACCGAAACAGTTCTGTGTGGAACACACAGACACAGGAAACAATCACCCACAACTCAAAAGTGAAATCAGGCTACCTAAGTATGTTTCTCAATCAGGAACAACAATTGACAGCTGCCTCTGATTGAGAACCATACCAGGCCAAACACAGAAATCCCAAATCATAGAAAAAGGAACACAGACAACCCACCCAACTCAGGCCTTGACCATACTAAAACAAAGACATAACAAAAGAACTAAGGTCAGAACGTGACAGTAGTGCGTACAGCCCAGTACATCACTGGGGCCAAGCTTCCTACCATTAAGGACCAATATACTATGCGATGTCAGAGGAAGGACCAAAAAATTGTCCAAGACTCCTGTCAACAAAGTCATAGACAGTTCTTTCTGCTACCGCACGGCAAGCGGTACCAGAGCACCAAGTCTAGGACCAAAAGGCTCCTTAACAGCTTCTACCCTCAAGCCATAAGACTGCTGAATAATTATGCCCCCCCCCCTTTGTTTTTTACACTGCTGCTACTCACTGTTTATTATCTATGCATAGTCACTTTACCCCTACCTACATGTACAAAATAACTCAACTAACGTGTCCCCCCAGCACATTGACTCTGTATTGTTATTGTTATTTTTATTTTGTTACTTTTACCTGACTCTTTTTACTTTAGTTTATTTAGTCAATATTTTCTTAACTCTTTCTTGAACTGCATTGTTGGCTAAGGGGTGGTATGTAAGCATTTCACGGTTGTATTCGGAGCATGTGACAAAAAATCTTCGATTTGAAATCTCTCTCTCTCTCTCTTTCTCTCTCTCTCTCTCTCTCTCTCTCTCTCTCTCTCTCTTTCTATCTCTCTCTCTCTCTCTCTGGCCTCTTTAAGACATGGCTCATATTTAAAACTTTAATACTGCACTTCTGTTTGTTGGCACCACATAAGAAACATTTAAATAACATCTGGATGCCACTAACTCCTCTTCACTAGATCTTCTCTCTGTCGTTGTACTCTCTACACGTGGTTCATCCTGGTGGTGCAGTGAGCCACTGCCAAACGCATGCTACACCAGGATGAACTCCTCTGAACACACATATAAGTCCATTAAAAACACATATTCTTAGTTCTACTAAATGCATGTTGAAAAAGTCTATGTGTAGCCAAGTTCTTTGTGGGGAATCGTATGCTGTGGTCAGTTCATACAATACCAGTACCCAGCTCTGCAGGTTCTGAGATCAATTTGGCAGACACACTCCTGCCAATCCACCAACCTGGCAAACACCAGGTCACTGGGTGTGTAAGTCTTTGTGCCAGGCTGTTCCATACCGTGTGTGTGTGTGTGTGTGTCTTGGTGGTGCCAGCCCGTACATGACAGACACAGCAGGCATGGTGGAGTGGCACATTGGCATCAGTCCTGTCCTGATACCCAGGGTGCATTGGGCCACAGGTGGTAATGCGATTAGGGAAAGGAAAAGGGGGATTTGTTCAGAGGAACATCAAACACAGAAAGATCTATCCCTGTCTGAGGGAGGGAGAGAGGGAGGGAGGGAGGGAGGGAGGGAGGGAGGGAGGGAGGGAGGGAGGGAGGGATGGAGAGAAGGGAGGGAGGGAGGGATGGAGAGAGGGAGGGAGGGATGGAGATAGGGAGGGAGGGAGGGAGGGAGGGAGGGAGGGAGGGAGGGAGGGAGGGAGGGAGGGAGGGAGGTGTAAAAGGCTAGTTTATAGGGGAGTGTCTTTCTGCATGTCACTCACTCCTCCATTGTGTGTGTGTGTGTGTGTGTGTGTGTGTGTGTGTGTGTGTGTGTGTGTGTGTGTGTGTGGCTGTAGGCCCAGATTAGCAGTGTCAGTACAGGGCTCCCTGTGAGGGTAATGATTGGGATTTAAAGGAGGAGAGCCTTGGGGAACAGTATCAACATTCTGTTCCACTGACACCAGCCACGTGTGACTGAAATATATTACTGTACTGTAGAAATGTGGACATTTGACTTTTTTTTACAATGTATACTCTCCATCAACTCAAATAGCCTCTTCCATCCTCAACCAGGCTGTGTGTGTGTGAGTGTGTACTGTCACAGGTCAGGTTGTAGTTGTAATGGAGAGCAGAGAGAGGAGGACCCCCTGTTGTGTCCTAGCTGTTTCTTTGATCTCTCAGCTGTGTGTGTGTTCTCTCTGCTCCACTGAATCAATAATGAAATAGGTGTGTGTATTTCCTTCCTTCCTATACCTTTGTTGTTGACATCAGTTTGTAGCAAGTGCTGTTTTTTCCACTCCACCTCTCTCGTCAGATCTGATGGAGAGGTGTGCCACTGTGTTCATAGACCTGATGCCTCCGAACATTCAGAAGCTTCAATTCCTCTGGTCTGTCTAACCAGCTCAATGTTGAGGCACAGCTACATCAAACAACACACCAACGTGTGAGGAGAAAAGTCTCAACTTCAATGCTTACACACTACGGTACAGTTTGTGAGCAGAGCTTTATAGTACTGCAGTGGTTTTGTTCTCTTCTCTCTGGTTGTCTTGGCCTAAGAGTCTGTTCAAATGGTCAACTTACCACCGGAGTGATTCACAGGGAGCAAAAGAGATCGTTGCTCGGCTTGTTGTCCTGCGCTGACCCATCATTAGATAACCACGTCAAGCCAGACTGACACGCACTCACGCACACATCAAGCTAGATCTGTGCAGGTTTTAATATATCAGAAACTTACTATTAATTGCAGGACATCTGTTTCCCTTGGCCCAGCCAGGCGAGCAGGAGACACTTCAGCAGAAGTGTGTGTGTGTGTGTGTGTGTGTGTGTGTGTGTGTGTGTGTGTGTGTGTGTGTGTGTGTGTGTGTGTGTGTGTGTGTGTGTGTGTGTGTGTGTGTGTGTGTGTGTGTGTATGTGTGTGTGTGTGTGTGTGTGTGTGTGTGTGTGTGTGAGAGAGATTTGTCCAGGGATATCTTTCTAACTGTCCAGATGATTATAAAGGAACTAAATGAATCCTAAATGGAGACATCTACTGCCACCAGACAAGGCTGTCCCATACATAAAGCTCCCCTGTCATGCATAGCTGTGGTTGGCTAATGACATAAGCCTACCATTGCTGCTCTAACCAGCATGAGAAACCTGTTGACCTCAGAAAGTCCACACGCACACACATGCACGCACACACACACACACACACTGGCACCTCGCAAGGGACCAGCATATAGAAGCTAGCATTATAGAGTCTTATAAGCATTACTTGAAACTACTTGAGACCTTCTTATGCTGAGTCACTTTGTTATAGTTGGAAAGTGATGAGCAAATACTCATTAGAGAGGAGGAGGATCTCTCTCTGTCTCTGTGTTTCTCTCTCTGTCTGTCTCTGTCTCTATTTCTCTGACTTTCTTTCTCTCAATCTCAATCTCTCTCTGGCTCTCTCTGGGGTGTCAGTGTGATAGAATAGGGTTGTGTCTGATGGCTGTATGACAGCCTGATTGTTGTCTGTCAGTTAGACTGATCTCCATCACTCCAATATCAGACACATATAACAGCCTACGTCCAACGCGCGCACACACACACACACACACTGGTTTGTGCGCACACAGGCAAACTCAGGCTTTGTGCCTTTCAGATCCAATGGTGGATGAAAGCACACAGTGGGTGAATTCTACCAATCATGAGTGAGCGGCATGTTTTAATGCGATAAGCCTAGTAAACACACACAGACACAGACACAGACACACACACACTTCTGCCTCTTAAATGTTCACTAAACCCTGCTATCCTAAATGTCTCCTGACGGAGAGATCATCAATCTGCTGTCTTGTAAGGAACTGTCACACAGAAAATACCTTATCTCTCCCTGTCTCTATCTCTGTCTCTCTCCACTCACAGCAAGAAGTAAGAAGCGTATTGTATAACTTTGTATACATCATGTAAAGATATGTTTGCCTTAACCCCCCCCCCCCTCTCTTTCTCCTCTCTCTCTCTATCCCGCTCCGTGTCGACACTACTTGTAAGGCGTTTATTGTACAGCTCTGTTTATATCTTGTACAGATATCTGTATTTGCCATGAGTCATTCCTAATGTGACGCTATCCTATCCTCCTTGGGTCTGTTTATGGCTGGTATTATTATAACTCAGTAAGTAGAGCAAGAACATACACAATACATTCACCCAGTACACAATCACTTGAACCAGGATGATTAAGTTGTTCCTCTTCACCATCTCTTTGGTCAATCTGACTGTACTACCAGTCTCTCTCCTCTAGTGTTCATGCATTGGCTGTAAGGGATTGGGCCTGTAAGGGATTGGGCCTGTAAGGGTTGGGGCCTGTAAGGGTTGGTCCATTAAGGTATGGGGCCAAGTAAGGGATGGGGCCAGTAAGGGTTGGGACCTGTAAGGGTTGGGACCTGGAAGGGATGGGGCCAGTAAGGTATGGGGCCAGTAAGGGTTGGGACCTGTAAGGGTTGGGACCTGTAAGGGATGGGGCCAGTAAGGTATGGAGCCAGTAAGGGATGGGGCCAGTAAGGGTTGGGACCTGTAAGGGCTGGGACCTGTAAGGGATGCGGCCTGTAAGGTATGGGACCTGTAAGGGATGGGGCCTGTAAGGGATGGGGCCTGTAAGGGATGGGGCCAGTAAGGGATGGGGCCTGTAAGGTATGGGACCTGTAAGGGATGGGGCCAGTAAGGGATGGGGCCAGTAAGGGTTGGGACCTGTAAGGGATGGGGCCAGTAAGGGACGGGGCCAGTAAGGGTTGGGACCTGTAAGGGTTGGGACCTGTAAGGGATGGGGCCTGTAAGGGATGGGGCCTGTAAGGTATGGGACCTGTAAGGGATGGGGCCTGTAAGGGATGGGACCTGTAAGGGATGGGACCTGTAAGGGATGGGGCCTGTAAGGGATGGGGCCTGTAAGGTATGGGACCTGTAAGGGATGGGGCCTGTAAGGGATGGGGCCTGTAAGGGATGGGTCCAGTAAGGGTTGGGACCTGTAAGGGATGGGGCCTGTAAGGTATGGGGCCTGTAAGGGATGGGGCCTGTAAAGTATGGGACCTGTAAGGGATGGGGCCTGTAAGGGATGTGGCCTGTAAGGGATGGGGCCAGTAAGGGTTGGGACCTGTAAGGGATGGGGCCTGTAAGGGATGGGGCCTGTAAGGTATGGGACCTGTAAGGGATGGGGCCTGTAAGGGATGGGGCCTGTAAGGGATGGGTCCAGTAAGGGTTGGGACCTGTAAGGGATGGGGCCTGTAAGGTATGGGGCCTGTAAGGGATGGGGCCTGTAAAGTATGGGACCTGTAAGGGATGGGGCCTGTAAGGGATGGGGCCTGTAAGGTATGGGACCTGTAAGGGATGGGACCTGTAAGGGATGGGGCCTGTAAGGGATGGGGCCTGTAAGGTATGGGACCTGTAAGGGATGGGGCCTGTAAGGGATGGGGCCTGTAAGGGATGGGGCCAGTAAGGGTTGGGACCTGTAAGGGATGGGGCCTGTAAGGGATGGGACCTGTAAGGGATGGGGCCTGTAAGGGATGGGACCTGTAAGGGATGGGACCTCTAAGGGATGGGGCCTGTAAGGGATGGGGCCTGTAAGGGATGGGACCTGTAAGGGATGGGGCCTGTAAGGGATGGGGCCTGTAAGGGATGGGACCTCTAAGGGATGGGGCCTGTAAGGGATGGGGCCTGTAAGGGATGGGACCAGTAAGGGATGGGGCCTGTAAGGGATGGGGCCTGTAAGGGATGGGGCCTGTAAGGGTTGGGACCTGTAAGGGATGGGACCTGTAAGGGATGGGACCTGTAAGGGATGGGGCCTGTAAGGGATGGGGCCTGTAAGGGTTGGGACCTGTAAGGGATGGGGCCTGTAAGGGATGGGGCCTGTAAGGGATGGGGCCTGTAAGGGTTGGGACCTGTAAGGGATGGGGCCTGTAAGGGTTGGGACCTGTAAGGGATGGGGCCTGTAAGGGATGGGGCCTGTAAGGGTTGGGACCTGTAAGGGATGGGGCCTGTAAGGGATGGGGCCTGTAAGGGATGGGGCCTGTAAGGGTTGGGACCTGTAAGGGATGGGGCCTGTAAGGGATGGGACCTCTAAGGGATGGGGCCTGTAAGGGATGGGGCCTGTAAGGGTTGGGACCTGTAAGGGATGAGGCCTGTAAGGGTTGGGACCTGTAAGGGATGGGGCCTGTAAGGGATGGGGCCTGTAAGGGATGGGGCCTGTAAGGGATGGGACCTGTAAGGGTTGGGGCCTGTGATCTTGGTTACTGGCAGCTCTGCTTTCTAAATAATGGATTATTAAAACTAGTTAAAAATGTATTAGCATTGAAGGTTGTGAGTTTCAGTGTTGTTTGTCCTCCCAGCTCTCTCTCCCAGTTGTCATATTAAAGTTTCAAGAATCGCTGGGAATTCAATTTAATCAGTAGTGCTGAGCCATCAGTGCTTTTTAAGGTAATTTCTGTTTAAATAATCAAGATTTTACACACAATGCCCCATAATGACAAAGTGAAAACAGGTTTTTAGATTTCTTTTCTAATTAATAAAAATAAAACCCAGAAATACTTTATTTACATAAGCATGACATAATCAGGTGCATCCTGTTTCCATTAATCATCATTGAGTTGTTTCTACAACTTGATTGAAGTCCACCTGTGGTAAACTTAATTGATTAGACATGATTTGGAAAGGCACACACCTATCTATATAAGGTCCCACAGTTGACAGTGCAAAAACCAAGCCATGAGGTCAAAGGAATTGTTCGTAGAGCTCCGAGACAGGATGGTGTCGAGGCACAGGTCTGGGGAAGAGTACCAAAACATTTGTACAGCATTGAAGGTCCCCAAGAACACAGTGACCTCCATCATTCTTAAATGGAAGAAGTTTGGAACCACAAAGACTCTTCCTAGAGCTGGCCGCCCGGCCAAACTGAGCAATCGGGGGAGAAGGGCCTTCGTCAAGGACGTGACCAAGAACTCAATGGTCACTCTGACAGAGCTGGGAGAACCATCTCTGCAGCACTCCACCAATCAGGCCATTGTGGTAGAGTGGCCAGACGGAAGCCACTCCTCAGTAATTAGCTTTTTAGCTTTTTTTCAGATAATCAGCTTTTTTATTTTACTGGACTGATGTTAGGTACCTGCATCTGATGGCCATGGTGCTTTCAAGACAACTGGGAACTCAGAAAAAAACAAGGTCAAATTATGACCTCAGTGAACTTCAGGTTGAAAAGTCGGAGCTATAGAAAGAAGCTCGAGATTTCGATATGGATGACCAAACCAATTTTATCTAGTCAGATCTCGTTTTTTCCCGAGTTCCCAGTTGTCTTGAACGCACTGAAGTTGGAGATTTCAGAGTTCCCAGTGATTTTGAACACGACCTTAGTCTCAGCGGAGGGAGAGCAGCAAAGGGTCTGCCTTTCACGGTCCCTGCTCTCTCCTTTCTTTCCTCCAGTGAGAATGACCAGAGAGAGGGGACAATCTTACACCTGATGGCGAAACTTGAGTTGCATCTGCCTCAGGCACACATGTGCCTCAGGCACACAGGCATGCACACATGTCCAGAGAAAGTGAAATACTCCTCGATGTTAAAATAAATCAAATCAAATCAAATCAAATGTATTTATATAGCCCTTCGTACATCAGCTGATATCTCAAAGTGCTGTACAGAAACCCAGCCTAAAACCCCAAACAGCAAGCAATGCAGGTGTAGAAGCACGGTGGCTAGGAAAAACTCCCTAGAAAGGCCAATACCTAGGAAGAAACCTAGAGAGGAACCAGGCTATGTGGGGTGGCCAGTCCTCTTCTGGCTGTGCCGGGTGGAGATTATAACAGAACATGGCCAAGATGTTCAAATGTTCATAAATGACCAGCATGGTCGAATAATAATAAGGCAGAACAGTTGAAACTGGAGCAGCAGCACAGTCAGGTGGAAGTTGAAACTGGAGCAGCAGCATGGCCAGGTGGACTGGGGACAGCAAGGAGTCATCATGTCAGGTAGTCCTGGGGCATGGTCCTAGGGCTCAGGTCAGTTGAAACTGGAACAGCAGCATGGCCAGGTGGACTGGGGACAGCAAGGAGTCATCATGTCAGGTAGTCCTGGGGCATGGTCCTAGGGCTCAGGTCCTCCGAGAGAGAGAAAGAAAGAGAGAAGGAGAGAATTAGAGAACGCACACTTAGATTCACACAGGACACCGAATAGGACAGGAGAAGTACTCCAGATATAACAAACTGACCCCAGCCCCCCAACACATAAACTACTGCAGCATAAATACTGGAGGCTGAGACAGGAAGGGTCAGGAGACACTGTGGCCCCATCCGAGGACACCCCCGGACAGGGCCAAACAGGAAGGATATAACCCCACCCACTTTGCCAAAGCACAGCCCCCACACCACTAGAGGGATATCTTCAACCACCAACTTACCATCCTGAGACAAGGCTGAGTATAGCCCACAAAGATCTCCGCCACAGCACAACCCAAGGGGGGGGGGGCGCCAACCCAGACAGGATGAACACAACAGTGAATCAACCCACTCAGGTGACGCACCCCCTCCAGGGATGGCATGAGAGAGCCCCAGCAAGCCAGTGACTCAGCCCCTGTAATAGGGTTAGAGGCAGAGAATCCCAGTGGAAAGAGGGGAACCGGCCAGGCAGAGACAGCAAGGGCGGTTCGTTGCTCCAGAGCCTTTCTGTTCACCTTCCCACTCCTGGGCCAGACTACACTCAATCATATGACCCACTGAAGAGATGAGTCTTCAGTAAAGACTTAAAGGTTGAGACCGAGTTTGCGTCTCTGACATGGGTAGGCAGACCGTTCCATAAAAATGGAGCTCTATAGGAGAAAGCCCTGCCTCCAGCTGTTTGCTTAGAAATTCTAGGGACAATTAGGAGGCCTGCGTCTTGTGACCCTAGCGTACGTGTAGGTATGTACGGCAGGACTAAATCAGAGAGATAGGTAGGAGCAAGCCCATGTAATGCTTTGTAGGTTAGCAGTAAAACCTTGAAATCAGCCCTTGCTTTGACAGGAAGCCAGTGTAGAGAGGCTAGCACTGGAGTAATATGATCAAATTTTTTGGTTCTAGTCAGGATTCTAGCAGCCGTATTTAGCACTAACTGAAGTTTATTTAGTGCTTTATCCGGGTAGCCGGAAAATAGAGCATTGCAGTAGTCTAACCTAGAAGTGACAAAAGCATGGATTAATTTTTCTGCATCATTTTTGGACAGAAAGTTTCTGATTTTTGCAATGTTACGTAGATGGAAAAAATCTGTCCTCCGAAATGGTCTTGATATGTTCTTCAAAAGAGAGATCAGGGTCCAGAGTAACGCCGAGGTCCTTCACAGTTTTATTTGAGACGACTGTACAACCATTAAGATTAATTGTCAGATTCAACAGAAGATCTCTTTGTTTCTTGGGACCTAGAACAAGCATCTCTGTTTTGTCCGAGTTTAATAGTAGAAAGTTTGCAGCCATCCACTTCCTTATGTCTGAAACACATGCTTCTAGCGAGGGCAATTTTGGGGCTTCACCATGTTTCATTGAAATGTACAGCTGTGTGTCATCCGCATAGCAGTGAAAGTTTACATTATGTTTTCGAATAACATCCCCAAGAGGTAAAATATATAGTGAAAACAATAGTGGTCCTAAAACGGAACCTTGAGGAACACCGAAATTTACAGTTGATTTGTCAGAGGACAAACCATTCACAGAGACAAACTGATATCTTTCCGACAGATAAGATCTAAACCAGGCCAGAACATGTCCGTGTAGACCAATTTGGGTTTCCAATCTCTCCAAAAGAATGTGGTGATCGATGGTATCAAAAGCAGCACTAAGGTCTAGGAGCACGAGGACAGATGCAGAGCCTCGGTCCGATGCCATTAAAATGTCATTTACCACCTTCACAAGTGCCGTCTCAGTGCTATGATGGGGTCTAAAACCAGACTGAAGCATTTCGTATACATTGTTTGTCTTCAGGAAGGCAGTGAGTTGCTGCGCAACAGCCTTCTCAAAAAATTTTGAGAGGAATGGAAGATTCGATATAGGCCGCTAGTTTTTTATATTTTCTGGGTCAAGGTTTGGCTTTTTCAAGAGAGGCTTTATTACTGCCACTTTTAGTGAGTTTGGTACACATCCAGTGGATAGAGAGCCGTTTATTATGTTCAACATAGGAGGGCCAAGCACAGGAAGCAGCTCTTTCAGTAGTTTAGTTGGAATAGGGTCCAGTATGCAGCTTGAAGGTTTAGAGGCCATGATTATTTTCATCATTGTGTCAAGAGATATAGTACTAAAACACTTGAGCGTCTCTCTTGATCCTAGGTCCTGGCAGAGTTGTGCAGACTCAGGACAACTGAGGTTTGGAGGAATACGCAGGTTTAAAGAGGAGTCCGTAATTTGCTTTCTAATGATCATAATCTTTTCCTCAAAGAAGTTCATGAATTTATCACTGCTAAAGTGAAAGTCATCCTCTCTTGGGGAATGCTGCTTTTTAGTTAGCTTTGCGACAGTATTAAAAAGGAATTTCGGATTGTTCTTATTTTCCTCAATTAAGTTAGAAAAATAGGATGATCGAGCAGCAGTAAGGGCTCTACGGTACTGCACGGTACCGTCCTTCCAAGCTAGTCGGAAGACTTCCAGTTTGGTGTGGCGCCATTTCCGTTCCAATTTTCTGGAAGCTTGCTTCAGAGCTCGGGTATTTTCTGTGTACCAGGGAGCTAGTTTCTTATGAGACATTTTTTTAGTTTTTAGGGGTGCAACTGCATCTAGGGTATTGTGCAAGGTTAAATTGAGATCCTCAGTTAGGTGGTTAACTGATTTTTGTCCTCTGGCGTCCTTGGGTAGGCAGAGGGAGTCTGGAAGGGCATCAAGGAATCTTTGTGTTGTCTGTGAATTTATAGCACGACTTTTGATGTTCCTTGGTTGGGGTCTAAGCAGATTATTTGTTGCAATTGCAAACGTAATAAAATGGTGGTCCGATAGTCCAGGATTATGAGGAAAAACATTAAGATCCACCACATTTATTCCATGGGACAAAACTAGGTCCAGCGTATGACTGTGACAGTGAGTGGGTCCAGAGACATGTTGGACAAAACCCACTGAGTCGATGATTGCTCCGAAAGCCTTTTGGAGTGGGTCTGTGGACTTTTCCATGTGAATATTAAAGTCACCAAAGATTAGAATATTATCTGCTATGACTACAAGGTCCGATAGGAATTCAGGGAACTCAGTGAGAAACGCTGTAAATGGCCCAGGAGGCCTGTAAACAGTAGCTATAAAAAGTGATTGAGTAGGCTGCATAGATTTCATGACTAGAAGCTCAAAAGACGAAAATGTCATTTTTTTTGGGGTAAATTGAAATTTGCTAACGTAAATGTTAGCAACACCTCCGCCTTTGCGGGATGCACGCAAATATACAGGACAAGCTGCTAATAATTATAAAAACACAGGGCTATCGATACACTTGGAAACTCAATCATTGCAGCTGCAGTGCAAGTTGGGAGAAGCACATTTTATGTTTTGCAATAGTGTTGAATAAAAACAGTGTTGACAGTGCTGAATAAAACTTAGACATGAACTCAGTCATGAAAACAGCAGCTCTTTGCTGTATTCTTTGACAGTATTCTTTTTAAATAGTTTTGAAAAGTGACGCAGGCTAGTATCAAATTTTGCTGTGGCCGTGGTGGTAGAAGCTGCCGAAAGGCACGGTGATTTGAGCTATCCGATTGGCCAGCGAAGTAGACACTGATATAGTCACAGATCTCGTGGCCCACCGGTTAGGCGGAGTTTGTCTTTTTAGACAAATTAAATGGTTCAAAATGGGAACAATTTGCCTATCCGGTGCGCAGGGCATCTGAATCAAATGCACCTACCGCAACAGAGCAATACAAAAAAAAGGAGCGCATGCCTTTATGCTTTTATCGTTGGCTTTCTACAAAAATGTTTTGTGATGGACCGGTTGGGGAACACTGAACTAGATCATTTGTTTTCAGGTAGAGTATTTTCAGGTAGAGATACCTCACAAAGGAACTGCTCTCTACGTATCCCCTCTTGATCTCAATTTTTTTCTGTCTCTTATGTAGCAGGGGTAAAAGAAACACAGATCAAACAACTGGTCATGCAATGGATTATGGTCATTGTAGTTTTATGCGCAAAACTATGTAGAGCATTGGCCTGATGGAAACTACATCTCCCTACTACATCGCCTAGTTTGGTCATTATCATATTTATCTCCAGAGAAACTACAGCAAGATGTGGGCATTGAGCTGACAGAAGAAAAAAAAAATGAAATGGAATTCGAATATATGAACTGACATAGGTCAATTCGTTTTTTAAAAACCCCAAAATAACTGCCATTTTGGTTATTCGCTCAACAATATAAACCAGTAAATCTCAGATGCTTTTATGATCAATTTGATTTTAGATTTGTATTATTCATTTCCCCACTTTTCCTATCTCTCTGACCTCCCCCTCTCTCTGACCTCCCCCTCTCTCTACCCTCCCCCTCTCTCTGCCCTCCCCCTCTCTCTGACCTCCCCCTCTCTCTGCCCTCCCCCTCTCTCTGACCTCCCCCTCTCTCTGCCCTCCCCCTCTCTCTGACCTCCCCTCTCTCTGACCTCCCCCTCTCTCTGCCCTCCCCCTCTCTCTGCCCTCCCCCTCTCTCTACCCTCCCCCTCTCTCTGCCCTCCCCCTCTCTCTGCCCTCCCCCTCTCTCTACCCTCCCCCCTCTCTCTGCCCTCCCCCTCTCTCTGCCCTCCCCCTCTCTCTGCCCTCCCCCTCTCTCTACCCTCCCCCTCTCTCTGCCCTCCCCCTCTCTCTGCCCTCCCCCTCTCTCTACCCTCCCCCTCTCTCTGCCCTCCCCCCTCTCTCTGCCCTCCCCCTCTCTCTGACCTCCCCCTCTCTCTGCCCTCCCCCTCTCTCTGACCTCCCCCTCTCTCTGCCCTCCCCCTCTCTCTGACCTCCCCCTCTCTCTGACCTCCCCCTCTCTCTGCCCTTTCTCTGTACATATCACTCATTCTTTCTCTCCTTTCTCATTCCCTCTTGCTTTCTTCCACTCTCCTCTCTCTGACCTCCCCCTCTCTCTGCCTTCTCTCTGACCGCCCCCTCTTCTCTCTCCATAGGCAAGATGATAATGTGATCTCCTTCAAATCAATACATACCTTTAACTACCCAGCCATATCCCCCCATCTCTCACTGCATCCTCAACACCTCACCCCCCCATATTTTAAAACCCTTGGAGATAAAATGTCTCTGATGTGGAGATGAGATGAATGGTCAAAATCCAGATGGCGCTGGCCAATCAGATTCATCCTTGGCTGAAGCAGAATAGAGCTCAGCCATTCATATATGAGATAGGCCTTAGAGATAGCCAATGGGCTTTTCTCTTAAAGAGTTTAAATCAATACATTACATTGACTGTCGGGCTGTCTGACTGAATAACTGAGTGAGTGAGGGGGCTTTTGAAATACAGGCAGTTTGAACTTCAGTCTCAGGGCCTTTTAACCTTGAAGAACTAACAGGAAGGCCATGAGAGGGCCAGCCATTACACTTGTGGCCCTTTAGCCTTTACTGACCTGTTTCATCTCATATCGCTGGGTTCTTGTCTGTTGGTTGGAGGATATTTTATCCTCGGGCAATGTTAGTGCACTGTACTCTGTCCAAGTGTTAATGTGGAACTTAACGTCTCATCCCAACTCTTCACTAGAGTTTAACTCTGCTTTGTAACACCTGCAATTATCTTGTCTCACACAAACTTATTTTTTTATTTTGTTTTTGTCGAGAGCAACAACTAAACCAAGCCTTCTCTTTGGCCGTGCAGAGTGGAGAGGCTCACTGTTAATCTGTTTCTAGCATCCCTGACCTTAGAACTAGACATACATTTGAGTTCAGGTGAGGTCTAAGGCCAAACTAAAAAGATGGGTTGGAATCTAAATTATCTATAGTGTTAGTGGATAGATAGACGTTGTCAATTTGGTATTATTGACCTCCTCTCTGCAGTACTTTACTTGATTTGGTTAGATTTGTGTAAATGTCTGTCTTCCTCTTTGTAGGATTTTACTTGGTTTGGTTAGGTTTTTGTGTAAATGTCTGTCTTCTTTTTCCATGTGAGTGATAACAATTACCCCTCCCCCTTTTCCTTTGTTCCCCAGTGCATGTATATTGAAGAAAAAGTCAGGTATGTTGGTGAGCACAGCATATTTCACAGCATATTTCCATACCCCATCACTGTTCCCTAGGGAGGAACTCCGGTTGAGAACATGTGCAGGCAGAAGACGAATGGAGGGGAGAGGAGACGTGACATACACACACACAGTCGCACACATGCACACACCTGAGCATATGCACACACACAGTCACACACACACAGTCACACATCCTACACACACAGTTCCACACACCCGATATCTGGTCTTGCTGTTGGTTTGTCTTGGTAAGCAAATAGAGAGTGGTAGGGAGCAGCGCCCCAGCGTGAGTGTGTGATTGGTTTATGATGGGGTTGAGGACCCCGACCAACATCTTCCTCGATTCCCTTTGATTCAGCTCTGTCCTCTGCTCCCTGTCTGTCTTTCTGTCTGTCTGTGTCTGCTCTGGCTTTACACTGTCTTCTTCACAACACCACACATCCATCCATCCCCAGCCTTTTACACTACACTACTCTCCACCATCAATATGATATCTGCACCAGCAATCTGAGTTGTTGTTGTAGTAGTAAAGTAGTTTCACCTAGGCTTATTTCTGTCTGTTTGACAGACAAGATGAAATGTGTGTGTGATTTAAATACCCCCAAAGAGCACACACACACACACACACACACACACACACACACACACACACACACACACACACACACACACACACACACACACACACACACACACACACACACACACACACACACACACACACACACACACACACACACACACACCATCTCCATCAGATAAGTAATCAGCATCAGCTCAAAACAGCACTGGCAGTTACAGTACCTATTGATCAGAAAAGCTCACCTCAGATTGCATCTGGCTCTAGTCGTCTGCCATGTACACTATATATACAAAGGTATGTGGACCCCTCCAATTAATGGATTGGGCTATCTTAGCCACACCCGTTGCTGAAAGGGGTATAAAATCGAGCACACAGCCATGCAATCTAGAATGGCCTTACTGAAGAGCTGTGACTTTCAACATGGCAACATCATAGGATGCCACCTTTCCAACAAGTCAATTCGTAAAATGTCTGCCCTGCTAGAGCTGTCCCCGGTCTACTGTGAGTTCTGTTATTGTGAAGTGGAAATGTCTAGGATCAGGCCACACAAGTGGTAGGCCACCCAAGTGGTAGGCCACACAAGCTCACAGAACGGGACTGCCAAGTGCTGAAGCATGTAAAAATCGTATGACCTTGGCTGCAATAGTCATTACCGAGTTCCAAACTGCCACTGGAAGCTAAGTCAGCACAATAACTGTTCATCGAGAGCTTCATGAAATGGGTTCCCATGGCCGAGCAGCCGCACACAAGCCTTAGATCACCATGTGAAATGCCAAGCTTTGGCTAGAGTGGTGTAAAGCTTGCCATTGGACTCTGGAGCAGTGGAAACACGTTCTCTGGGTTTTGCGTATGTCAGGAGAACGACATCTGCCCGAATGCATAGTGCCATCTGTAAAGTTTGGTGTAGGAGGAATAATGATCTGGGGCTGTTTTTCATGATTCTGACTAGGCCCCTTAGTTTGGGTGAAGGGAAATCTTAGCGCTACAGTGTTCAATGACATTCTAGACGATTTTGTTGCTTTGTGGCAACAGTTTGGGGAAGGCCCTTTCCTGTTTCAGAATTACAATGACCCTGTGGACAAAGCGAGATCCATACAGAAATTGTTTGTCAAGATCGAACTTGACTGGCCTGCACAGAGCCCTGACCTCAACAACAGTGAACACCTTTGGGATGAATTGGAACGCCGACTGCGAGCCAGGTCTAATGGCCCAACATCAGTGCCTGACCTCACTAATGCTCTTGTAGCGTAAGCAAGTCCCCGCAGCAATGTTCCCAAATTTAGTGAAGGGTCTAGGTTGCCATAGGCAGACCTGGCTATCAAGAGAAGACAGGATATGTGCCCACTGTCCACAAAATGAGGTGTAACTGAGCTGCACATCCTAACCTCCTGCTAAATGCATGATAACATTAGAGACTCATATTTTCCACAGATCACACAGACCCACAAAGAATTTGAAAACCAATCAAACATCAATAAACTTCTATATCTGTTACGCCGATAAATCCACGATAATCGAGAATTTCAAAAAGCATTTCTCTACGGCTGGTCATGCTTTCTTCCTGGCTACCCCAACCCTTGCCCACAGCTCCGCACCCCCCGCAGCTACTTGTCCAAGCCTCCCCAGCTTCTTCTTCACCCAAATACAGATAGCATATGTTCTGAAAGAGCTGTAAAACCTGGACCCCTACAAATCAGCTGGGCTAGACAATCTGGACCCTGGCTTTCTAAAATTATCCGCCGCCATTGTTGCAACCCTATTACTAGTCTGTTCAACCTCTCTTTTGTATCGTCCAAGATCCCTAAAGATTGGAAATCTACCGTGGTCATCCCCCCTCTTCAAGGGGGTGACACTCTAGACCTAAGCTGTTACAAACCTATATCCATCCTACCCTGCCTTTCTAAAGTCTTTGAAAGCAAAGTTGATAAACAGATCACTGACCATTTCGAATCCCACCGTACCTTCTCCATTGAGTAATCCGATTTCTGAGCTGGTCACGGGTGCACCTCAGCCACGCTCAAGGTCCTAAACGATATCATAACCGCCATCGATAAAATACAATATTGTGCAGCCATCTTCATCGACCTGGCCAAGGCTTTCGACTCTGTCAATCAACGCATTCTTATCGGCAGACTCAACAGCCTTGGTTCCTCAAATGACTGCCTCGCCTGGTTCACCAACTACTACTCAGACAGAGTTCAGTGTGTCAAATCGGAGGGCCTGTTGTCCGGACCTCTGGCAGTCTCTATGGGGGTACCACAGGGTTCAATTCTCGGGCCGACTCTTTTCTCTGTATATATCAACGATGTCGCTCTTGCTGCGGGTGTTTCCCTGATCCAGCTCTACGCAGACGACACCATTCTGTATACATCTGGCCCTTCTTTGGACACTGTGTTAACAAACCTCCAAACGAGCTTCAATGCCATACAACACTCCTTCCGTGGTCTCCAATTGCTCTAAAAATCTAGTAAAACTAAATGCATGCTTTTCAACCGTTCGCTGCCAGCAACCGCCCGACCGACTAGCATCACTACTCTGGATGGTTCTGACTTAGAATATGTGGACAACTACAAATGCCTAGGTGTCTGGCTAGACTGTAAACTCTCCTTCCAGACTCATATTAAACATCTCCAATCCCAAATTAACTCTAGAATTGGCTTCCTATTTCGCAACAAAGCCTCCTTCACTCACGCCGCCAAACATACCCTCGTAAAACTGACTGTCCTACCGATCCTCGACTTCGGCGATGTCATTTACAAAATAGCCTCAAACACTCTCCTCACCAAACTGGATGCAGTCTATCACAGTGCCATCCATTGTGTCACCAAAGCCCCATATACCACCCACCACTGTGAACTGTATGCTCTCGTTGGCTGGCCCTCGCTACATATTTGTCGCCAGACCCACTGGCACCAGGTCATCTATAAGTCTTTGCTATGTAAAGCTCTGCCTTATCTCAGCTCACTGGTCACCGTAACAACACCCACCCTTAGCACGCGGTCCACCAGGTATATCTCACTGGCCATCCCGAAAGTCAACACCTACTCTGGCCACCTCTCCTTCCAGTTCTCTGCTGCCAATGACTGGAACAAATCGCAAAAATCGCTGAAGCTGGAGACTTATATTTCCCTCACTAACTTTAAACATCAGCTATCTGAGCAGCTAACCGGTCGCTGCAGCTATACATAGCCCATTTGTAAATAGCCCATCCAATCTACCTACCTCATCCCCATATTGTTTTTATTTACGTTTCTGCTCTTTTGCACACCAGTATTTCTACTTAAACATCATCATCTGCACATCTATGACTCCAGTGTTAATTTAATAAAGTGTAATTACTTCGCTACTATGGTCTATTTATTGCCTTACCTCCTCACGCCATTTGAACACACTGTATATAGACTCTCTCTTTTTTCTATCGTGTTATTGACTGTGTTTGTTTCTTCCATGTGTAACTCTGTGTTGTTGTTTGTGTCACACTGCTTTGCTTTATCTTGGCCAGGTCACAGTTGTAAATGAGAACTTGTTCTCAACTAGCCTACCTGGTTAAATAAAGGTTAAATAAAATAAAAAATAAAAACATGCTGACTAGACGAAGCACGTGCCTGCATCCACAATTATGCGCATGTTGATTTTTTTATCTATCTACACCAGATGTGATCAGGGCACTCAGGTTGAAATATCAAAATGAACTCTGAACCAAATATATTAATTCATGGGCAGGTCGAAACACATGAAAAATTAATGGCCATTTAGCCAGCTAGCTTACAGTTGCTAGCTTACAGTTGTCCTTGAATATAAGGACCTGAAATGCACAAGGTCCTTTTATTTCTTAACACCAATTAACTCTAACAGTAAACACCATAATGGCATTGTTGCATCTTCAGTAGAAGAGTTTTGAAATTCCTGAATTTACTGAGACCATGACCTATGTGTACATTTCTGAACATACTTTGCTGGTGTAAAACTATATACAGTGGGGCAGAAAATACATTTCGTCAGCCACCAATTGTGCAAGTTCTCCCACTTAAAAAGAGGAGAGAGGCCTGTAATGTTCATCATAGGTACACTTCAACTATGACAGACAAAATGAGAAGAAAAAAAATCCAGAAAATCATATTGTAGGATTTTTAATGAATGTATTTGAAAATTATGGTGGAAAATAAGTATTTGGTCGATAACAAAAGTTTATCTCAATACTTTGTTATATACCCTTTGTTGGCAATGACAGAGGTCAAACATTTTGTGTAAGTCTTCTCAAGATTTTCATACACTGTTGCTGGTATTTTGGCCCATTCCTTCATGCAGATCTCCTCTAGAGCAGTGATGTTTTGGGGCTGTTGCTGGGCGACACGGACTTGCAACTCCATCCAAAGATTTTCTATGGGGTTGAGATCTGGAGACTGGCTAGGCCACTCCAGGACCTTGAAATGCTTCTTACGAAGCCACTCCTTCGTTGCCCGGGCGGTGTGTTTGGGATCATTGTCATGCTGAAAGAGCCAGCCACGTTTCATCTTCAATGCCCTTGCTGATGGAAGGAGGTTTTCACTCAAAATCTCACGATACATGGCTCCATTCATTCTTTCCTTTAAACGGATCAGTCGTCCTGGTCCCTTTGCAGAAAAACAGCCCCAAAGCATGATGTTTCCACCCCCATGCTTCACAGTAGGTATGGTGTTCTTTGGATGCAACTCAGCAATCTTTGTCCTCCAAACACGCCGAGTTGAGATTTTAACAAAAAGTTATATTTTGGTTTCATCTGACCATATGACATTCTCCCAATCTTCTTCTGGATCATCCAAATGCTCTCTAGCAAACTTCAGACGGGCCTGGACATGTACTGGCTTAAGCAGGGGGACACGTCTGGCACTGCAGGATTTGAGTCCCTAGTGTGCTGTGTGTAGTGTGTTACTGATGGTAGGCTTTGTTACTTTGGTCCCAGCTCTCTGCAGTTCATTCACTAGGTCCCCCCGTGTGGTTCTGTGATTTTTGCTCACCATTCTTGTGGTCATTTTGACCCCACAGGGTGAGATCTTGCGTGGAGCCCCAGATCGAGGGAGATTATCAGTGGTCTTGTATGTCTTCCATTTCCTAATAATTGCTCCCACAGTTGATTTCTTCAAACCAAGCTGCTTATCTATTGCAGATTCAGTCTTCACAGCCTGGTGTATGTCTACAATTTTGTTTCTGGTGTCCTTTGACAGCTCTTTGGTCTTGGCCATAGTGTAGTTTGGAGTGTGACTGTTTGAGGCTGTGGACAGGTGCCATTAATACAGGTAACGAGTGGAGGACAGGAGCCTCTTAAAGAAGAAGTTACAGGTCTGTGAGAGCCAGAAATCTTGCTTGTTTGTAGGTGACCAAATACTTATTTCCCACCATAATTTGCAAATAAATTCAATAAAAGTCCTATAATGTGATTTTCTGGATTTATTTTCTCATTTTGTTGAAGTGTAGTTGAAGTGAAGTGTACCTATGATGAAAATTACAGGCCTCTCTCATCTTTTTAAGTGGGAGAACTTGCACAATTGGTGGCTGACTAAATACTTTTTTGCCCCTCTGTATGAAAACATGATACATATTTTCAAAGCCGGGAAACAGCCCTTTCAGATTATATGACATGCTGTAGCACCACATCAATCAAATGGTTAACTGTCAAGAAAACAACTGCCATTTACACATTTTCCTAATAGCTTAGAGCTTATTGAGTCTTATTTATTTTGTGTGGATTGTTCATCTGAAATCAGAATAGTAACACATTTGACCAGATAGTATATTATGTCTATACTGGGCATTCAGAGTATTCTGTATTCTAACCCTTTGACTTTTTTCACCTTTTGTTACTATACAGCCTTATTCTAAAATGGATTAAATTATTTGTTTTCCTCATCAATCTACACACAATACACCATAATGACAAAGTGAAAACAGGTTTTTAGACATTTTTGCTAATGAATAAAAAATAAAACCCAGAAATACTTTATTTACATAAGCATTCAGACCCTTTCCTATGAGACTCGAAATTGAGCTCAAGTGCATCCTGTTTCCATTGAACATCCTTGAGATGTTTCTACAACTTGATTGGAGTCTAACTGTGGTATCAAAAAAAACTAGATCCAACATCTCTGGAGAGACCTGAAAACAGCTGTGCAGCGACGCTCCCCATTCAACCTGACAGTGAATGAGAGGATCTGAAAAGAAGAACGGGAGAAACTCCCCAAATACAGGTTTGCCGGGCTTGAGGCTATAATCGCTGCCAAAGGTGCTTCAACAAAGTACTGAGTAGAAATTTCAAAAAACATGTTTTCGCTTTGTCATTATGGGATAATGTATGTATATTGATGAGGGGAAAAAATTATTTAATCCATTTTAGAATAAGGCTGTAACGTAACAAAATGTGGAAAAAGTGAAGACGTCTGAATACTTTCTGAATGCTCTGTATAGGTCTAATAGTACCTAACAATAATCATTGACAATTACCTTCCAGTTATAAAGCTTGGCTGAGAGGCAGCAGCATCACGTGGTGGCTCCAACTTCCTCTGGCTCCTCCATTTCAATCTCATCCTCTTTGTCATCGTAGATGGACAGACAGACAGATGGACGGATGGATGGATAGATAGAAAACCAGGGGACATAATTTCCTCCATACTTACTAGATAAAACTCCTTTTAAATTGAAAAAACCCCTCTCCATCCTCTGAATGTGTTCTACTGTCCCGTACGCCTCTGCTTCCTTTCTGTTCTCTGTGATTGGGTGCGATTGTCTGTATTTATCCGTCAGCTGTGTCAAACATTAGCGTCGGCCGCATGGAGAGCTCGCACTTTGACTAATCAGTTACACCTGCCCTTTCCTCGCCCACAATTCCCTCTGTTTTTCTGACTGAAAACCAATGAGGCAGACAGACTGCGAAGACCACCACCTCTTTCCCACCCACCGGGTACGTTACTGTGCAGAGCAGGGGTTCCCAAACTTTTTTGGCCTACAACTTCTTAAAGCCAATGGGCGTGGTCAAAAGTGCGCACCTCATCTCTGCTGTCACATCCAACCTGATCGAGATTTGTTTTTAATGCAGACGAGAGCACAGAATCAGATTACTATGAGTTTTAATGATAGGAGGGAGACGGCACAGCTTGAATCAGGAACCAAAAGTCCTCCATAGTGACCCGTGGATGTGTTGTCTGCAGCATTCGGTCACATGACAGCTCCATCAGCTGTTTGATTTCACTTGCCGGCATGTCAACTGAGCCAGGATCACAGTCAAACGGATTTCTCTGATTCAGTCACTCATCTGTATAATTATAATTATTTTGCTTCAGTTCGTTCAGTTTCCCAAATATGTCTGTTACATAGGCAAGGAGAAACACTTTCTTTTCATTACACCGAAATCATCCAAGTCTGTTTTTTACATCCATTCTGAATGACAACTATTCCTCTCTCAATTAGAAATCTTTCCAACACTCCCCCTCGATAACCACCAAGCCTCGGTGTGAAATAAAGCATTGTCATGCTGTGATCCCATATCTCCACATAGTTTTGCGATGTAGTTTACAATGGAAGTTACCTGCTGTATCTCAGAGTTCTGTGCTCAGCTCATTTGCCCCCAGTTGATCTCTGGAATCAGTTTTTCGTCAATCCTTTAGCCATACAGAACACTGAACATCACCTGTGCCATTTCATGCTGGGGAATCGCGAGACAGGAACAGTATGTCCTTGTGAATAGCATCCCCCGACATTTAGCAAAAAAAAAAAAATGTATGGGCATTAAACTCCATAAAGCTTAATAAGAATGTGTTCTTAACTGACTTGCCTAGTTAAATAAAGGTTAAATAAATCAAATAAATAAATTGCGTCATGTGGCCAAGCGGTTTGCTGAGTGCCCCATGGTGGAGGTTGGGTTATGGTATTGGCAGGCATAAGCTACAGACAACGAGCACAATTGCATTTTATCAATGGCAATTTGAATGCACAGAGATACCGTGAAGAGATCCTGAGGCCCATTGTGAGACCCATTTTTTTTAAGGTATCTGTGTCCAACAGATGCAGATCAGTATTCCCAGTCATGTGAAACCCACAGATTGGGGCACTGTGCATTTATTTCAATTGACGGATTTCCTTATATGAACTTTAACTCAGTAAAACCTTTGAAATTGTTGAATGTTGCATTCATATGTTTGCTCAGTATAGTTAGGGCAGAGATCTGTAGTTAATGACGAGATGCTCATGTCTCCACCCTAACAATGGGAGTCTTGCATATTAAGCCCATAGAAAGCATTGGGCTTATTGTGGACAGATTTAGGCAAGAGATAACCCTCTCGCTTTGCCTCTTCCTCTATGGTTAGGGTAGGAGTGGACAGCTATGTTTTTGTAGTTTCCTAGCAGCATGCAGGACCTTCCCTGTTGTAAAGTCTAGTAAGACAATCTGTATGGTAGAGAATCTGGGCCTAGTTACTGTTGCCTGGCCTTGTTACTGTTGCTTGGCCTAGTTACTGTTGCTATGCCTAATTACTGTTGCTAGGCCTGAAAGTACCTTGTCTTGAACATTATGGCCCTGTTGTATAACAGCTTCAAGAGAATGAGAAGTCGACTTTAACATGGATGGTATTAAAACGCTTGGATTTGGGGAAAGAGTTGGAACACACCAGAAAAGTGATATAGTAGGAGTAATGTAAAACACAAAAATACATTGTAGTTGGTAGAGGACACACACACACACACACACACACACACACACACACACACACACACACACACACACACACACACACACACACACACAGGACTTGTGTAAAATGATTGTCAAAGCCTTTGTAATAGTACTGCTAAACAGACTTGAAAGGAACATTTGACATTGTGAAATATAGCCTAGTCTCTAGAGCTTTGTTCTTCTGTCCTGTACTTTCTTCACCTGTTAGCAGTAGTTACCTATATGTTGTAATGATAATGAATAATATAAAGTGCAAGTCAAAAGTTTAAACACACCTATTCACTCATTCAAAGGCTTTTCTTTATTTTTACTATTTTCTACATTCAGGAATAATAGTGAAGACATCAAAACTATGAAATAACACATATGGAATCATGTAGTAACCAAAAAAGTGTTAAACAATTGAAAATTAATTTTAGATTCTTCAAAGTAGCCACACTTTGCCTTGATGACAGCTTTGCACACTCTTGGCATTCTCTAAACCAGCTTCATAAGGAATGGTTTTCAGACAGTCTTTAAGGAGTTCCAACATATGCTGAGCACTTGTTGGCTGCTTTTCCTTCCCTCTGCTTTCCAACACATCCCAAACCATCTCAATTGGGTTGAGATCGGGTGATTGTGGAGGCCAAGTCCTCTGATGCAGCCCTCCATCACTCTCCTTCTTGGTCAAATAGCCCTTACACAGCATGGAGGTATGTTTCTGGTCATTTCTCCTGGAGAAAAACAAATGATCGTCCCACTACGCAAACCAGATGGGATGGCATATCACTGCAGAATGCTGTGCCAGCCATGCTGGTTAAGTGTGCCTTCAATTCTAAATAAATCACAGACAGTGTCACCAGCAAAGCACTCCCAGACCATCACACCTCCTCCTCCATGCTTCACAGTGGGAACCAACAAATACGGAGATCATCTGTTCACTTACTCTGCGTCTCACAAAGACACGGCGGTTAGAACCAAAAATCTCAAATTTGGACTCCAGGCCAAAGGCCAAATTTCCACCAGTCTAATGTCCATTGCTCGTGTTTCTTGGCCCAAGCAAGTCTCTTCTTAATTATTGGTGTCCTTTGATAATGGTTTCTTTGCAGAAATTTGACCACAAAGGCCTGATTCACACAGTCTCCTCTGAAAAGTTGATGTTGAGATGTGTCTGTTACTTGAATTCTGTGAAGCATTTATTTGGACTGCAATTTCTGAGGCTGGTTAATGAACGTATCCTCTGCAGCCGAGCTAACTCTGGGTCTTCCTTTCCTGTGGCAGTCCTCATGAGAGCCAGTTTCATCATAGTGCTTGATGGTTTTTGCGACTGCACTTGAAGACACTTTTAAAGTTCTTGACATTTTCCGTATTGTCTGACCTTCATGTCTTAATAAAGTAATGGACTGTCATTTTGCTTTGCTTATTTGAGCCGTTCTTTCCATAATACGGACTTCTTTTATCAAATATGTCTATTTTCTGTATAGCTGTTACGGTTTTCTTCCGTCGAAAGAGAGGAGGACCAAAATGCAGCGTGGTTATCTTTATACATCTTTAATGAAGATGATAAATGAACAATATACAAAAACAAGAAACGTGAAAAACCGAAACAGCCCTATCTGGTGCAACAAACACAGAGACAGGAACAATCACCCATGAAACACTCAAAGAATATGGCTGTCTAAATATGGTTCCCAATCAGAGACAACGATAAACACCTGCCTCTGATTGAGCACCACTCTAGGCAACCATAGACTTCCCTAGACTACTTCACTAAACCACAATCCCATAACCTACAAAAAAAAACCTAGACAAAACACACCACATAAATACCCATGTCACACCCTAGCCTGACCAAAATAATAAAGAAAACACAAAATACTAAGGCCAGGTCATGACAATAGCACCCCTACCTTGTCACAACACAACTGATTGGCTCAAACGCAATAAGAAGGAAAGAAATTTGTAAAAATGAACTTTTAACAAGGCACACCTGTTAATTGAAATGCACTCCAGGTGACTACCTCATGAAGATGGTTGAGAGAATGCCAAGAGTGTACAAAACTATCATCAAGGCAAAGGGTGGCTACTTTGAAGAATCTCAAATATAAAATATATTTTGATTTGTTTAACACTGTTTTGGTTACTACATAATTCCATATGTGTTATTTCATAGTTTCACAATGTAGAAATAGTAAACAAAGAAAAACCCTTTAAATAGTAGGTGAGTCCAAACTTTTGATTGGTACTGTACATGTTTACAACAATGACAAGGATACATATTCGTGTCCATTGGGGTATGGATGGTCTGGCGTAAAAGCTATTGGCCAGTCTGTTAGTTTCATCCATGATGCTCCTGTACTGCAACACCTGGTGTTGTAGGTGTCCAAACTTTTGACTGGTACTGTATACAGTGCATTCGGAAAGTATTCAGACCCCTTGACTTTTTCCACATTTTGTTACAGCCTTTTTCTAAAATGGATTAAAAATAAATATATATATATACCCCATAATGACAAAGCAAAAACGATTGTAGCCTCGAGTCTTCTTGGGTATGACTCTACAAGTTTGACACACTTGTATTTGGGGAGTTTCTCCCATTCTTCTCTATAGATCCTCTCAAGCTCTGTCAGGTTGGATGGGGAGTGTCACTGCAACATTATTTTCAGGTCTCTCCAGAGATGTTTGATCGGGTTCAAGTCCAGCCTCTGGGCCACTCAAGGACATTCAGACAATTGCCTGAAGCCATTGTCTTGGCTGTGTGCTCAGGACCGTTGTCCTGTGGAAGGTGATCTTTCGCCCAAGTGAGGTCCTGAGCGCTCTGGAGCAGATTTTCATCAAGGATCTCTCTGTACATTGCTCCATTCATCTTTGCCCCGATCCTGACTAGTCTCCCAGTCCCTGCTGCTGAAACACATCCCCACAGCATGATGCTGCCACCACCATGCTTCACCGTAGGGATGGTGCCAAGTTTCCTCCAGATGTGACGATTGATATTCAGGCCAAAAAATTCAATATTGATTTCATCAGACCAGAGAATCAACTCCAAGTGGGCTGTCATGTGCCTAGTTCTGAGGAATGGCTTCCATCTGGCCACTATCATATAGGCCTGATTGGTGGAGTGCTGCAGAGATGGTTATCCTTCTGAATAATTCTCCCATCTCCACAGTGGAACACTGAAGCTCTTTCAGAGTGGCCATCGGGTTCTTGGTCACCTCCCTGAACAATGCCTTTCTGCCCCCATTTCTCAGTTTGGCCAAGCAGCCAGCTCTAGGAAGAGTCTTAGTGGTTCCAAACTTCTTCCATTTAAGAATTGTAGTAACCTGGTATATTTATGTAAAGTATTATGCTTACCAATGGATGGCAGTATTGACTCAATTCTGGGTTTGCTTTCAGCTATTTGTAGCCGTTTTAATGTCTGCAATATATATCGAGCTCGAGAAAGCCTCAGGTAGCTTGCGGCAGGTGCATTCCGATAATGTTATTCTAAGTTACAATTAAATACTAAAATGTACCTACGTGTCATCAATCTAAAAAGCATCCTAAGATACGACAAGAATGTTGGAGGTCACTGTGTTCTTGGGGACCTTCAATGCTGCAGAAATGTTCTGGCTCCCTTCCCCTTCCCCTCCCTTCCCCTTGACACAATCCTGTCTCGAAGCTCTGCAGACAATTCCTTCGACCCCATGGCTTGATTTTTGCTCTGACATGCACTGTCAACTGTGGGACCTTGTATAGACAGGTGTGTGCCTTTCATGTCCAATCAATTGAATTTACCACAGTTGGACTCCAATCAAGTTGTAGAAACATCTCAAGGATGATCATTGGAAACAGGATGCACCTGAGCTCAATTTCAAGTCTCATAGCAAAGGGTCTGAATACTTTTAATTTGTAACATATTTGCATACATTTCTAAAAACCTGTTTTCGCTTTGTCATTATGGTGTACTGTGTGTAGATTGATAATGGAGAAAAAATTATTAAAACAGTTTTAGAATATGGCTGTAACGTAACAAAATGTGGAAGAAGTCAAGGGGTCTGAATACTTTCCGAAAGCACCGTGTATCACTTCTTATAAAAGGGTTTTCTAAATAGCCATAATGTTGTATTTTTATTCCAAAGTCTTTGGACTCATTTATTGTTGGCCCACATTTCTCTATACCTCTCTCTCTCTGCCTCCATGGACCATACATCACTGTCTAGCAGCTAGACTGTAGCTGTGCTGTTTTTTTTTAAAGCCGCCTTCCAGGGGTCCTGGAGAGTTGACGTTTTATGGATATTACTCTGTTCCACTCTTCTTACTTTATTCTCTTCCTTCCACGAAACCATGCTTTTATAGTCCTCAATGCCCTCCAATGATTCAGACTTACTGACTGTGTGTGTGTCAAACACATTAATTCATTTTAAGGCCAGCGGGCAATATTCTGACGTCCGGATGAAAAGCGTGCCCAAAGTAAACTGCCTGCTACTCAGGCCCAGAAGCTAGGATATGCATATTATTAGTGGATGTGGATAGAAAACACTCTGAAGTTTCTAAAACTGTTTGAATGATGTCTGTGAGTATAACAGAACTGATTTGGTAGGCGAAACTCCGAGCACAATCCATCCAGGGAATTTATTTTTTAAGTCAATGTGTTTTCCATTCTATTTCTATGGGAAACTGTATTTATGAGGAACCTGTTTCTATGGCTTCCACTAGATGTCAACAGTCTTTAGAAAAAGGTTGATGTTTTTTTTGTTGAGAAATTAAGAAGTAGTCTTGTTGTTTCCATGTGTCACTCCAGGTGGACTCTACTGGTTTGGTGCGCGCGACCTGGAGAGTGCTTCACATTGTTTTTATCTGGTATTGAACACAGTTTATCCCTTAAATTTTATCGATTCTTTACGTTTCTTTACGTCTACCTATGGTTGGATTAGGAAAGTTGTTTGAAATGTTTGGACCAAGTTTATAGGTAATTTATTAGATACTTTGTAGGCATGTTGGGCGAGTTGGAACCGGTGTATTTATGAATCAACGCGCCAAATAAATGGACATAAAGAAGGAATTTATCGAACAAAAGGACCATTTGTGATGTTTCTGGGACATTTTGTAACGCCAACAGAAGAACATCTTCAAAGTAAGGCATGAATTATATCGTTATTTCTGACTTTTGTGTAGCACCTGCCAGGTTGAAATATGATTTTCATGTGTTGGTATGCAGGGCGTTGTCCTCAGATAATTGCATGGTCTGCTTTCGCCATAAAGCCTTTTTTTAAATCTGACATTGCGGCTGGATTAACAAGAAGTTAAGCTTTATTTTGATGTATTACACATGTATGTTTTGTGAATTTGTCGCACTGCAATTTCACTGGATGTTGTCAAATCAATCGCGTTACCGGGATTCGAGCGGGAATGGGGGTGAAGGGATCACTAAGAGGTTAACTATGATTGCAATCAACAGAACAAGTCCATACAGTATCCGGCCAGCATTCAGGTGTTATTATTATCAGCATTATTGTCTGTAATTACTGTTACTCTGTTTGACACTGATCAGCTACACACACCATCACCAATACAATCCACCATCCCCACCACTACCCTCACCAGTACTCCACCATCACCACCAGCACCATCATAAAAACCATCGCCACCATCACACCCAGGGTAAAAAGAGGGTTGTGATATAAATTTACTTCACCATAATGTGCAGGGTAAAGAGTGGGATGCGATACAGATTTACTTCTCCATAATGTGCAGGGTAAACAGTGGGTTGCGATATAGATTTATTTCACCATAATGTGCAGGGTAAACAGTGAATTGTGATATGTATTTAATCCACCATAATGTGCAGGGTAAACAGTGGGTTGTGAAATATATTTAATTCACCATAATGTGCAAGGTAAACAGTGGTTTGTCATATATATTAAATTCACCATAATGTGCAGGGTAAACAGTGGGTTATGATACAGATTTAATTCACCATAATGTGCAAAGTAAACAGTGGGTCATGATAAATATTTAATACCCCATACTGTGCAGGGTGTACAGTAGGTTATTATATATATTTAATTCACCATTCTGTGCAGGGTAAACAGTGGGTTATTATATATATTTAATACACCATAATGTGTATGGTAAACAGGGGTATATTATATATATTTAATACACCATAATGTGCAGGGTAAACAGTGGGTTATTATATATATTTAATACACCATAATGTGCAGGGTAAACAGGGGTATATTATATATTTTTAATACACCATAATGTGCAGGGTAAACAGGGGTATATTATATATTTTTAATACACCATAATGTGTATGGTAAACAGGGGTATATTATATATTTTTTATACACCATAATGTGCAGGGTAAACAGTGGGTTGT